>NC_073692.1:400367013-400667013 GCF_029784155.1 Uranotaenia lowii | reverse complement strand
ATCCTCGGTTTGGTCTACAGTCAATCGATCCAGTCAAGATCTCATCCATTACGATGAGAAAAAGCAGCGGTGACAAAATACATCCTTGTCTCACTCCAGCAGTTACCGGGATTGGTTCGGACAAGACACCGTCGTGCAAGACCTTGCACGAAAATGCCTCGTACTGTGCTTCGATGAGATGGACTAGTTTCTCTGGGACCCCTCGTCGTCTAAGAGCAGCCCAGATGTTTTCGTGGTTCAGTCGGTCAAATGCTTTTTCGAAATCAACGAACACCAGCAGAAGAGAGTCCTGGAATTCGTTGATTTGTTCCAGTATTATTCGTAGCGTTGTGATGTGGTCCACACATGATCGTCCGGATCGGAATCCAGCTTGTTGCCGTCGGAGTGTAGCGTCGATTTTCTCCTGGATCCTGTTCAGGATCACTTTGCAGAGTACTTTGAGGGTTGTACAGATCAAAGTTATGCCACGCCAGTTACCGCACTCTGTTAGGTCTCCTTTCTTTGGGACCTTTACGAGGATACCCTGCATCCAGTCGGCCGGGAATGTTGCAGTATCCCAAATGTCAGCGAATAGACGGTGCAACATTTGTGCTGACAAGGCAGGGTCGGCTTTGAGCATTTCAGCAGGAATGCAATCGATTCCAGGCGCTTTGTTGGATTTCATGTCCTTGATTGCCGCTTCTATTTCAGCCAGCGAGGGCGCTTCCGAGTTGACGCCATTAATGCGACTTACTGTGGGCGCCTCGAGCTGCGGGTTCTGTTGGCCATTGCTATTTGTAAATCGAAAAAGTTGATCAAAATGCTCAGTCCAACGCTTGAGCTGATCTGTTCGATCTGTCAGCAGCTGACCTGCTCGGTTTTTCAGCGGCATTCTTGCATTAGTCCTTGCACCACTAAGGCGGCGAGAAATATCATATAATAATCGGATATCTCCAATGGCGGCGGCTCTTTCTCCCTCTTCGGCTAGGGAGTTTGTCCAGGCTCTCTTGTCTCGTCTACAAGCTCGTTTAACTGCCTTTTCCAGCTCCGCATATCGTAAGCGGGCGGCTGCTTTGGCTGACCCGGTACATGCCTGCTCAATTCCGACTTTCGCCTTCCTCCGATCATCGATCATCCTCCAGGTTTCATCCGACATCCATTCACTTCGTCTTCCACAAACTTTACCGAGAGTACCATGGCTCGTCGTGATAAAGGCATTCTTGATTCCACACCACTGTTCTTCGACTGTTCCGTCTGTCGGCAATTCCGAGGCTCGGGATTCTAGCTGTTCAACGTATGCCCTTTTCACCTCTGGATTCTCCAACCGGCGGACGTCGTATCGACACCCGACTTTCTCCTCGCGCCGTTGGACACGCGCAACTCTCAGTCGTATCTCGCCAAGGACGAGGTGATGGTCAGATGCAATGTCTGCGCTTCGTTTGTTGCGGACATCAAGAAGGCTCCTTCTCCATTTTCGGCTGATGCAGATGTGGTCAATTTGATTTTCTGTTCGGCCATCTCGGGATACCCAAGTGACCTTATGTGCTGGTCGATGGGGGAAGAGCGATCCACCGATAACCATGTTGTTGTTGCCACAAAATTCTACAAACAGCTCTCCGTTTTCGCTCATCTGTCCTAGGCCATGGCGCCCCATGATGCGCTCAAAGTCCTGATTATCGGAGCCAATCTTTGCGTTGAAGTCGCCTAAGTGGATTTGAATGTCACCCTTCGGAATTCTCTCAACCACGCTGTTCAATTGACTGTAAAACTGCTCTTTCTCCTGCAAATCGGCAACGTCAGTTGGCGCATAACACTGGACCATTGTAAGGTTTCTAACCCGTGTTCTGAATCTGGCTACGATTATTCTTTCGTTTATCGGTTCCCATCTTATGAGGGCCGCATGGGCCTGCGGGCTTAACAGGAAACCAACTCCTCGTTCCCGAGTAGCATGTTCTCCTCGTATGCCAGAGTAAAGCAGTACTTGCCCGGACTGTGTCTTGTGTTCTCCAGTGTTAGGCCAACGGACTTCGCTCAGTCCCAATATCTCTAGCTTGAGGCGGCTAGCTTCTCTAGCAAGTTGAGCCAGCTTTCCTGGCTGGGCAAGGGTCAAAACATTCCAAGTTCCAATTCTAGTCCGTGTTTTCATGCTAAAAGTCGTTGCCAAAGTATAGATATTATATCCAATACATCAAATTTATTCTTTCTACACAGCCACCAAATTTTTCACTTCAACTACTAGATTCATATTTTTCATGTGTAATTTAAAACGAATAGTGGCAATTTCTGTAAACTTAATTTAAGATAATCAGTCAATAATAAAAGATTTTATAAAAAAAAGTTATGATTCTCTCAAAGATTCCACCTTGATACGCGCCCACCTTTGCCAATGAGTGCGCCTTCTCATTGCCTGTATAAGACAATGAGACGGGATTCAAGCTAAGATGATCTATACGACCTATACGAATTTTCGATCAGAGGGCGCAATACTTCTGAAATTTTAGGAAAGAAATGGAAGAGTGTTCATCAGTTTCATCGATCGGATCGCCCTAACCGAGCTGAAACTATCCGAAAAGATGAAATAGTGGTCTATGGGTAGTGTGTGAATGTGTTCCAAGGTACAATAAATGGCGCCAGCTGAATAGAAACAAGTCGGCTGGGAAGGATGGCATCGCAGCTGAACTCATCAAAATGGGCCCGGACAAGTTGGCCGATTGCCTACACCGATTGATAGTCCGGATCTGGGACATTGAACAGCTACCGGAGGAGTGAAAGGAGGGGGTAATATGCCCCATCTACAAGAAGGGCGACAAATTGGACTGTGAGAACTACCGAGCGATCACTGTCCTCAATGCCGCCTACAAAGTGCTGTCCCGAATCCTACTTCGCCGCCTCACGCCACAAGCAAACAGATTCGTGGGAACTCATCAGGCCGGCTTCATGGAGGGACGGTCTACGACGGACCAGATATTCACATTACGGTAAATCCTCCAAAAATGCCGTGAACACCAAGTCCCTACGCATCATCTATTCATTAACTTCAAAGCCGCATACGACACGATCGACCGTAACGAGCTATGGAAAATCATGGACGAGAACGGCTTTTCCGGGAAGCTGATCAGACTGATCAAGGCGACGATGGATGGAATGCAGTGCTGTGTGCGGATCTCGGGTGAATTGTCGAGTTCATTCGAATCGCGCAGGGGGCTTCGACAAGGTGATGGTCTATCCTGCATGATGTTCAACGTGGCGCTAGAAGGTGTTATTCGACGAGAGCGGTGGGCGAAATGCGGGGCACGATTTTCAACAGATCCAGTCAACTTATCTGCTTTGCCGATGACATTGATATAGTCGGCAGATCATCTGCGGCGGTGGAGGAGATCTACCGCAAACTGAAACGCGAAGCAGGAAGGATTGGGTTGATGATTAATACGTCCAAGACGAAGTACATGCTGGCCTGCGGATCCGAGACCGACCGAACCCGCTTGTCCAGTAATAACAAGCTCACGATCGACGGCAACGAGCTGGAGATAGTCGAAGACTTTGTCTATCTTGGCTCACTGGTGACCGCAGACAATGACACTAGCCGTGAGATCTGGCGGCGAATGATCAGCGGAAGTCGTGCCTACTATGGACTCCACAAGCAACTGCGGTCGAGAAGACTTAGCCCTCGCACGAAGTGTAACCTGTATACGACGCTTATTAGACCGGTTGTTCTCTACGGGCACGAGACATGGATATTGCTCGAGGAGGACCTGCGTACATTCGGAGTATTCGAGCGACGAGTGTCAAGAACCATCTTTGGCGGCGTACAGGAGGACGGAGTGTGGAGGCGAAGGATGAACCACGAGCTCGCGCGACTCTACGGCGAACCCAGTATCCAGAAGGTGGTGAAGGCTGGCCGGATACGCTGGGCGGGACATGTTGCGAGAATGCCGGACGACTGTCCTGCAAAACAGGTGTTCGCTAGGTGGCCGGTAGGAACAAGACGAGCGGGGGCGCAACGAGCGAGGTGGTTAGCAAGGTTGCCGAAAAAAATTCTGTGTTTTCGAGAAAAAATATTCTGACTTTCTGTGATTTTACCCAAACATTCTGTGATGGTTTTCTGTGATGCTATTGCCTTTAATTTAATTGAAAATTCATGGTAAATTGGGTCTTTTATACATTTAGGTTGAGTAAAACAAAAATTCTGTGAAATCTGTGAATTTTTCAAAACTTTGTGTTCTGTGACACAGATTCTGTGATGAAAATTTGCTCAAATTTCTGTGAAATTAAAGATTTTTCTGTGATTTCGGCAACCTTGGTGGTTAGACCAAGTGGCAGATCACGCTCCACGAACGTGGGGTTCATAAGAAATTGGAGAACGGTTGCCATGGACCGAGTGAACTATAGGAATTATGTTCGTCAATTTATGTCGTGAGACGGTATACTATGGAAATAAAATAAATAATTTCTTTTTGACTAAAATTATGATAGTTGTTCACATATTTGAATTGCGGATTAATATTTATAATCCTTTCCGACTCTCCTCCAATAATGAACTTTCCTTTTTGGAGAAATTATCGGTATGAGATTTTATGCACAAGCTATAACAAGCTTTCAAATTACTGACATTGTCCTCCCAGCGCAACCGCGTTGCATATATCTGAAAGAAACCAAACAAATCATAACCCATATCCTATTACAAGACAAAGCAGGATGGGAACAATCAGCTAGCAAAGATGTTGTCGAATGATCTACCGAGCGCTGTGTGTGTATGTAAACTGGCATTAGAAAAAACCATTCTTTATTCCAACCTACTGCAAAAAACCACCAACCAAAATAAGCTGCAGAATAAAAACAACACCGGCAGTCTTCCGAAAATCAATCAAAACAAACACTCAGGATGCGTTTCCTGTTGGAAACATTCTGATTGTATAATGGGATAGCGCCTCTCGCAACTGCTTCGCCTGGCTGGTATGCAATCTCGATCAGCGCTCCTATCAGCTATGCAAACCGAGTCGCATCATTCAGAATCATCGGTTTAGCAAACATCGCATATCGGAGATGAGTGAGATACAAACTGATCCATTCTGAATGTAGCTCACTCAGTACCTGCCTGAATTATATGAAATTCAAAATTATTTTTTGCAGGACGAGAAAAATCAAACAGTTGTGCGGGACACCATAAATTCTCAGTAGTTTTAACGTGACGGACGACAGTTTAATAAGAGAACTTGTAAAATTTGAAAAACATGGTGAAAGTGAACATCTTTCCCTCACAAACACAACTTCAATTTGATTTTGATCATACTGATGTTAAAAAACGTTATAACAACAAATAAATTTATTAATTTGCTATATATCAAATCAAACAAAATACGCTAATGATTGGCTTCATAACTCACTGCCTGATCCATTCACTCCTGATCGAAGACCAACAAGATTCGCCATATGCATTGCGCATTGGTGAGATTCCAATTTGATGATGGTGCTGCACTGTTTTGACAGCAAGCATCGTACGAGGTGATCTGTGTTTTAGCGATGAATTGAACAATCGATGATCGGGTAGGTCCAGTAGCAATCAATAACGAAACCCGACCGTTGTACGTTCAGTTGCGAAGTGCAATCAGAAACATTCATTGAAAATGAGTGATATTCGGAACACTGTGTTACACCGGCCAATCGGCAGACACCCAAAGCAATGATTTTTTCGTAATCGGCGGCGGCAGAAAGACTATGACACTAAACTTCCGTTTGCAAATAGACTCAGATGATGACTGGGTAAGTTATCGGACTCGGCAAGCCAAGAAGAGATTTTTGTGAGAGTTCGATTTTTTTTTTGGGATGAATTATCCAATAGGATCTAAATCCTATGAATGTAGTGCTCATGCATATTTTTGCTTGGGAGCCCGAGACTTTATGAATTTATGAAACATGGAATAATTTGGCTCTAAATGTTCAACAGCACTAAAGTATGACTATTTTAAAAACAATTTTCACGAACAAATCTAGAATCGCTGAACTAATTCGGCAATCGGTGAGGATTGTCGGTACCTTTTCAAGTGGTGACGAAATAGAAATTTAACAAAAAAATTTATGTACATGGGAATAAAAGGTTCCAAATATGTAGTTAATTAAACAAAAGAATTATAGTTTTGAAAAGATTGAAACAAATATGATATTTTTCAATTTATTGAATTTTTTTTGCATAATGTGAAAACGTGAAAACTCGAACACTTTGAAAATAAAATAATTGCAATTAGTCCGTTTATTTTCACTATTATCATTAGGATCATAATTCCTCGAAACCTTGCCCCACATATGAAACAAAAATTACGTATATTGTTCCACCTCAACTGGTCCGCAAATTCATCGTTTTCCGGCTTATTTCCAAAATTGGGTCATGGCCTTCTCTAACCGGAAAGTTTGGTTTGGTCGGTCGGTAGTTTGGGGATGTGGAGGGAAGCGATGCCTTCTAAGATGCAAAAAAGCATACCACACAGACTTTATCGAGTTTCATAAATATAATCGGCCGAAGGGTTTTTCGACGGAATACCACGACTTTCCTGTGGCGCAGCCTCGAAGATGGCGAAGTCATGTTGTAAGTTCTTGTTCAGTTCTAAGGTTGCGACCACTTTCCCAAATCTAAAAAATAACAATAGAATCCATTAGTAAAGAATCAGTATGCCACAATCAACTATCTTACCGGTAGCAAAAGTGAGGTGTGGACCAAACGGAAAGAACAGTTCTGTTAAAATGACACATGTAATCGACACCACCGCCTCCAGGACCGCGTCGATTTCTTCCATCAACACTTGTCCTCGTTGATTTCCGCCCCAAGCTGGCCGCAACACGTCGCGAACTTTTAAATTTTCCGAAGAAAAAAACAAAAACATAAGTTCGACAGTTCGGGGTTCATCCAGTCACTCAGTTGGGAATGAACATCTGTCACTTGCTGTCACCTCACTCAAACCACGACTGTCGGAATAAGGTGACAAGAGTCGAGTGACAGTGGGATGACTCGCCAATTAAACTTTTCAAGTTTAATTAGTATTAAATTCAGGAATAATATTCAGTTAGGCTTGACCCCTGCCATCAGATTTTGTACAGCCACCTTGTCCACCTTCTTCGCCGCAGAAAGCCAGTTTGCCTTGAACTGCTGCTCGTCCTTGTTTTTTTTTTTTTTTTTTGTTTTCTTTAGGTTCCGCTTGATAATAGCCCAGTATTTCTCAATTGGGCGGAGCTCTGGCGTGTTGGGAGGGTTCTTGTCCTTGGGAACCACCTGCACGTTGTTGGCGGCGTACCACTCCATGGCCTTTTTACCGTAATGGCAAGATGCCAAATCCGGTCAAAACAGTGTTCAACCTGTGAGTCTAAATGAAAATTACGAATAATTACTGTTCTAGTTTTTTATTCTGGATCTTTCTGGAAGCTTCCTTATGTTACAATTGTCCCAATGAATTACGTTTCAAAATTTCAAATCAGAATGTGAAAAAAAGGTTCCTAATTTTTTTCCAAATCCAGAAAATTCATATGATCAAATTAAACATGTATATAAGTAAATAGTGAAATGGATAATGAATCCTATTTCAGTTAGAAAGGCAAAACCAAATTTTGAATCAGGAATTTGTCGCAACTGAACTAAAAACAAGAGTAATAAACTGCAAACATAATGCAAAGTCAGAACACGGATAATGAGTTTTGATTCAAGCAATCAAATTTGGAACCAAAACATCCGGAATGAGTCTTATTTAATTTATTATAGGATATTCAGGAGTAAATTTTAACATTTTTGACGGTCGCCATGTAAAATTATCGTCCCAGACAACCAGAAGTCGTATTTTATTTTACAGATTATATCGAATAGAATGTTTTTGAAACTCATTTTCGTATATCTGCACCTACAATGTGCGGCCCATGTATATTCTTTATCGTATTTAAATGCATTGCATGATTTTTTTACGACAATCCGTATATCTGCACCTACAATGTGCGGAACATGCATATTCTTCATCGTATTTGAATACATTACATGATTTTAATACGACGATACAATTTAAATCAAGAATATGTGTGCTAATGTATCTATATGACCTCTAAGAATATACGTATATACTGGTTTTGCTGCATAATATACGATATGTTTACACGTATATTTGCACGTATATTTGTGTTGCAAATTCGAAATACCCACCAAATGATTGACCGATTTCTAATAATATTCTCATCTTTGTTCCCATTCGCAGGTCTCTTTATGCGTCCGGACGAGGCCAACCTCTACACGACCCTGGAGCAAACGATGAGCAGTAACCCGAACGTGTACTTCCAGCGGGGCGGCGTGCATCCGGGCATGATGTATTGAAGAGGGACTTCAAGCGTTCAAACCTGCACCTGCTGCTGCAAATCTACACAGTGATTTCCCCGAGAACGACCTCGATTTTTAGGAAGTCTAGTAGCACCCTAGGAGCCTAGGTTGAGATCTTCACGACCCCACCCCCAGTATACAGTATACGAGGAGGAGCAGGACGCTACTAAGTAGAGTACTAGGAAGTAAAAAAAAACACACGAATGCTCGTTAGAATAAGTATTCCAGCTTAGCCGTTACGGAAAATTTCCAGAGGAATTTGAGAAGCAACTGGTGAATCTAAATACCGGGGTACGGCCAACAATTACCGACACCACCAACATTTGAGAAAGCCGGCGAACACCCCCTCTAAATCCTCCCGGAACGAAGCACAACAAGTGATTTTAGCGAGTAAGGACCAAAATTTCCCGGAAAGAGAGACATCGAGAGAGCGAAGCAAACCGGATGCGTCGATGCATTCGGAAATGCAGCGATATAGTTTTAGAAAAACACTACGATTCGTACTAGCCTTAGTTTGTAGACGCGAGCAAATGCATGATTAAGGCTGAACCAGTTCAGCTTCTAGTTGCAACAGCCCTTAAGAGGAGAAGAGATGACAAGTACGAAAGACGGGATTTGTAGCAGGATTCAACCGTTTGAGTGGGGAATGCTGCAATCACTTCATTAGAGTTTAGTAAGTGCTCTAATAAAAAAAACGAAATCTGAATTTTTGAAAACACATAATTTCCAGAAATTTAACAAATAAACCTTTTTTTTTAGAATTTTCCAACACTTTCTGAGAATCAGACTCGAAAGCCAAATTCCAAATAAAAATTTGAATTCAAATACTTACATTAAAAATTGAATCTGAATAATAAATCAGAGTTTTGACGATTTGAAAAATATTGACAATTTTGGCAATTCTAACAATTCTGACAATTTTGACAATTTTGACAATTTTGACAATTTTGACAATTTTGACAATTTTCACAATTTTGACAATTTGACAATTTTGACAATTTTGACCATTTTGACAATTTTGACAATTTTGACAATTTTGACCATTTTGACAATTTTGACAATTTTGACAATTTTGACAATTTCGACAATTTTGACAATTTTGACAATTTTGACAATTTTGACAATTTTGACAATTTTGACAATTTTGACAATTTTGACAATTTTGACAATTTTGACAATTTTGACAATTTTGACAATTTTGACAATTTTGACAATTTTGACAATTTTGACAATTTTGACAATTTTGACAATTTTGACAATTTTGACAATTTTGACAATTTTGACAATTTTGACAATTTTGACAATTTTGACAATTTTGACAATTTTGACAATTTTGACAATTTTGACAATTTTGACAATTTTGACAATTTTGACAATTTTGACAATTTTGACAATTTTGACAATTTTGACAATTTTGACAATTTTGACAATTTTGACAATTTTGACAATTTTGACAATTTTGACAATTTTGACAATTTTGACAATTTTGACAATTTTGACAATTTTGACAATTTTGACAATTTTGACAATTTTGACAATTTTGACAATTTTGACAATTTTGACAATTTTGACAATTTTGACAATTTTGACAATTTTAACGCTGTTAACTATTTAAACAATTTTAACAATTTTGACAATTTTGACAATTTTGACAATTTTGACAATTTTGACAATTTTGACAATTTCGACAATTTTGACAATTTTGACAATTTCGACAATTTTGACAATTTTGACAATTTTGACAATTTTGACAATTTTGACAATTTTGACAATTTTGACAATTTTGACAATTTTGACAATTTTGACAATTTTGACAATTTAGACAATTTTGACAATTTTGACAATTTTGACAATTTTGACAATTTTGACAATTTTGACAATTTTGACAATTTTGATAATTTTGACAATTTTGACAATTTTGACAATTATGACAATTTTGACAATTTTGACAATATTATCAATTTTCACAAATTTGACAATTTTCACAAATTTGACAATTTTGACAATTTTGACAATTTTGACAATTTTGACAATTTTGACAATTTTGACAATTTTGACAATTTTGACAATTTTGACAATTTTGACAATTTTGACAATTTTGACAATTTTGACAATTTTGACAATTTTGACAATTTTGACAATTTTGACAATTTTGACAATTTTGACAATTTTGACAATTTTGACAATTTTGACAATTTTGACAATTTTGACAATTTTGACAATTTTGCCAATTTTGACAATTTTGACAATTTTGACAATTTTGACAATTTCGACGATTTTGACGATTTTGACAATGTTGACAATTTTGACAATTTTGACAATTTTGACAATTTTGACAATTTTGACAATTTTGACAATTTTGGCAATTTTGACAATTTTGACAATTTTGACAATTTTGAAAAATTTGACAATTTTGACAATTTTGACAATTTTGACAATTTTGACAATATTGATAATTTTGATAACTTTGACAAATTTGACAATTTTGACAATTTTGACAATTTTGACAATTTTGACAATTTTGACAATTTTGACAATTTTGACAATTTTGACAATTTTGACAATTTTGACAATTTTGACAATTTTGACAATTTTGACAATTTTGACAATTTTGACAATTTTAACAATTTTGACAATTTTGACATATTTGACAATTTTGACAATTTTGACAATTTTGACAATTTTGACAATTTTGACAATTTTGACAATTTTGACAATTTTGACAATTTTGACAATTTTGACAATTTTGACAATTTTGACAATTTTGACAATTTTGACAATTTTGACAATTTTGACAATTTTGACAATTTTGACAATTTTGACAATTTTGACAATTTTGACAATTTTGACAATTTTGACAATTTTGACAATTTTGACAATTTTGACAATTTTGACAATTTTGACAATTTTGACAATTTTGACAATTTTGACAATTTTGACAATTTTGACAATTTTGACAATTTTGACAATTTTGACAATTTTGACAATTTTGACAATTTTGACAATTTTGACAATTTTGACAATTTTGACAATTTTGACAATTTTGACAATTTTGACAATTTTGACAATTTTGACAATTTTGACAATTTTGACAATTTTGACAATTTTGACAATTTTGACAATTTTGACAATTTTGACTATTTTGACAATTTTGACAATTTTGACAATTTTGACAATTTTGACAGTTTCGACGATTTTGACAATTATGACTATTTTAACAATTTTGACAATATTGTCAATTTTGACAATTTTAACAATTTTAACAATTTTGACAATTTTGACAATTATGACTATTTTGACAATTTTGACAATATTGTCAATTTTGACAATTTTGACAATTTTGACAATTTTGACAATTATGACTATTTTGACAATTTTGACAATTTTGACAATTTTGACAATTTTGACAATTTTGACAATTTTGACTATTTTGACAATTTTGACAATTTTGACAATTTTGACAATTTTGACAATTTTGACAATTTTGACAATTTTGACAATTTTGACAATTTTGACAATTTTGACAATTTTGACAATTTTGACAATTTTGACAATTTTGACAATTTTGACAATTTTGACAATTTTGACAATTTTGACAATTATGACTATTTTTACAATTTTGACAATTTTAACAATTTTAACAATTTTAACAATTTTGACAATTTTGACAATTATGACTACTTTGACAATTTTGACAATTTTGACAATTTTGACAATTTTGACAATTTTGACAATTTTGACAATTTTGACAATTTTCACAATTTTGACAATTTGGACAATTTTGACAATTTTGACAATTTTGACAATTTTGACAATTTTGACAATTTTGACAATTTTCACAATTTTGACAATTTTGACAATTTTGACAATTTTGACAATTTTGACAATTTTAACGCTGTTAACTATTTAAACAATTTTAACAATTTTGACAATTTTGACAATTTTGAAAATTTTGACAATTTTGACAATTTTGACAATTTTGACAATTTTGACAATTTTGACAATTTTGACAATTTTGACAATTTTGACAATTTTGACAATTTTGACAATTTTGATAATTTTGACAATTTTGACAATTTTGACAATTTTGACAATTTTGACAATTTTAACAATTTTAACAATTTTGACAATTTTGACAATTTTGACAATTTTGACAATTTTGACAATTTTGACAATTTTGACAATTTTGACAATTTTGACAATTTTGACAATTTTGACAATTTTGACAATTTTGACAATTTTGACAATTTTGACAATTTTGACAATTTTGACAATTTTGACAATTTTGACAATTTTGACAATTTTGACAATTTTGACAATTTTGACAATTTTGACAATTTTGACAATTTTGACAATTTTGACAATTTTGACAATTTTGACAATTTTGACAATTTTGACAATTTTGACAATTTTGACAATTTTGACAATTTTGACAATTTTGACCATTTTGACAATTTCGACGATTTTGACAATGTTGACAATTTTGACAATTTTGACAATTTTGACAATTTTTGACAATTTTGGTAATTTTGACAATTTTGACAATTTTGACAATTTTGACAATTTTGACAATTTTGACAATTTTGACAATTTTGACAATTTTAACAATTTTGATAATTTTGATAATTTTGACAAATTTGACAATTTTGACAATTTTGACAATTTGGACAATTTTGACAATTTTGACAATTTTGACAATTTTAACGCTGTTAACTATTTAAACAATTTTAACAATTTTCACAATTTTCACAATTTTGACAATTTTAACAATTTTGACAATTTTGACAATTTTGACAATTTGGACAATTTTGACAATTTTGACAATTTTGACAATTTTGACAATTTTGACAATTTTGACAATTTTGACAATTTTGACAATTTTGACAATTTTGACAATTTTGACAATTTTGACAATTTTGACAATTTTGACAATTTTGACAATTTTGACAATTTTGACAATTTTGACAATTTTGACAATTTTGACAATTTTGACAATTTTGACAATTTTGACAATTTTGACAATTTTGACAATTTTGACAATTTTGACAATTTTGACAATTTTGACTGTTTTGACAATTTGGTCAATTTTGACAATTTTGACAATTTTGACAATTTTGACAATTTTGACAATTTTGACAATTTTGACAATTTTGACAATTTTGACAATTTTCACAATTATGACAATTTTGACCATTTTCACAATTTTGACAAATTTTACAATTTTCACAATTTTCACAATTTCCACAATTTTCATAATTTTCACAATTTTCACAATTTTCACAATTTTGACAATTTTCACAATTTTGACAATTTTCACAATTTTCACAAATTTTACAATTTTCACTATTTTGACAATTTTGACAATTTTGACAATTTTGACAATTTTGACAATTTTGACAATTTTGACAATTTTCACAATTTTCACAATTTTGACAATTTTGACAATTTTGACAATTTTGACAATTTTGACAATTTTGACAATTTTGACAATTTTGACAATTTTGACAATTTTGACAATTTTGACAATTTTGACAATTTTGACAATTTTGACAATTTTGACAATTTTGACAATTTTGACAATTTTGACAATTTTGACAATTTTGACAATTTTGACAATTTTGACAATTTTGACAATTTTGACAATTTTGACAATTTTGACAATTTTGACAATTTTGACAATTTTGACAATTTTGACAATTTTGACAATTTTGACAATTTTGACAATTTTGACAATTTTGACAATTTTGACAATTTTGACAATTTTGACAATTTTGACAATTTTGACAATTTTGACAATTTTGACAATTTTGACAATTTTGACAATTTTGACAATTTTGACAATTTTGACAATTTTGACAATTTTGACAATTTTGACAATTTTGACAATTTTGACAATTTTGACAATTTTGACAATTTTGACAATTTTGACAATTTTGACAATTTTGACAATTTTGACAATTTTGACAATTTTGACAATTTTGACAATTTTGACAATTTTGACAATTTTGACAATTTTGACAATTTTGACAATTTTGACAATTTTGACAATTTTGACAATTTTGACAATTTTGACAATTTTGACAATTTTGACAATTTTGACAATTTTGACAATTTTGACAATTATGACTATTTTGACAATATTGTCAATTTTGACAATTTTAACAATTTTAACAATTTTGACAATTTTGACAATTATGACTATTTTGACAATTTTGACATTTTGACAATTTTGACAATTTTGACAATTTTGACAATTTTGACAATTTTGACAATTTTGACAATTTTGACAATTTTGACAATTTTGACAATTTTGACAATTTTGACAATTTTGACAATTATGACTATTTTAACAATTTTGACAATTTTGACAATTTTGACAATTTTGACAATTTTGACAATTTTGACAATTTTGACAATTTTGACAATTTTGACAATTTTGACAATTTTGACAATTTTGACAATTTTGACAATTTTGACAATTTTGACAATTTTGACAATTTTGACAATTTTGACAATTTTGACAATTTTGACAATTTTGACAATTTTGACAATTTTGACAATTTTGACAATTTTGACAATTTTGACAATTTTGACAATTTTGACAATTTTGACAATTTTGACAATTTTGACAATTTTGACAATTATGACTATTTTGACAATATTGTCAATTTTGACAATTTTAACAATTTTAACAATTTTAACAATTTTGACAATTTTGACAATTATGACTATTTTGACAATTTTGACAATTTTGACAGTTTTGACAATTTCGACGATTTTGACAATGTTGACAATTTTGACAATTTTGACAATTTTGACAATTTTGACAATTTTGACAATTTTGACAATTTTGACAATTTTGACAATTTTGACAATTTTGACAATTTTGACAATTTTGACAATTTTGACAATTTTGACAATTTTGTTAATTTTGATAATTTTGACAATTTTCACAATTTTGACAATTTTGACAATTTTGACAATTTTGACAATTTTGACAATTTTGACAATTTTGACAATTTTGACAATTTTGACAATTTTGACAATTTTGACAATTTTGAACAAACTTTCGAAATCTGAATAAGAAATCTTTATTTTTAATTTTTAATTTAAATAACTAAATCTTTTTTAAATTATTTCAGGATTTTTGAGTAAATGTGATCTCGCTATCCAGTAAATTGAACCGGCGTTATTTCAACCTTTGGAGGAAATCTGGCTATCGAACTATGGGAAGGAAAATAAATCAAGCATCAACCAGCATCCAGAGACAAATTCATCAATCATATTTCTACATTCGGGAAATTTTTGAATCAAGGGATCATTCAAATTTGCCGACAAAACCATGTTTTAGTCTGGATCTATTCCACTTTAAGTTACAGATTCAGCTGGAATATAGTTCATAGAACATAATGTTAGACCGAAAGAGCGTGATTAACTGGATGTTCTTTGTAAAAATTATATGTTTATATTTTTAATCAAATAAATTTAGATGAATCATTTTATTGGCCCGGCATATGTTTTCATTTTCAGTTTATAATCTTAAAAGTAAAAATTAAATTTGAGTTCATAATGTGTTTCAAATGAAGAATATATCTAGATTAGGACTCCAATCACGCTCTTAGACTATTATTTTGCATAATTTAGAGTAAGCCGAAAAACAACCATGTTCAAATGTAAGAAAGAAGAAGACAATGAAACTCTCTCTGTGAAAGAATTTATTATCGAATATAAAAAAAACAAATAAAAACTAGACTTTGAGCTATAAACTGCAAGCTCCTTCGAAAAGAACACTAGCTAAGCTGCCTATGAGTAATCTTAAATAATAAGAATAAACGCTTAACGATTAGCTGCTTCCCTATCGATAATTACTTTGATCTGTGAATCACTGTGTATCACTTGACGTATGTAAAACTTTTAATTTATCTTCGAATCACGCAGTACGTTAGAACCATCGTGGAAAGACTTATTTGTCATCTTAGGACGATAATCTTAAGCTAGAAAAATTTACTAAACTAACGGTAGAAGCAACGAAAATGACGCAAAAACAATAACAGTATGCTATTAAGAGAATGAAAGTTTGTGTAAATAATAGATGCTAGCAAAGAGAACGATAAATTAAAAATAAATAGAAGTATGTTTTACATTTAATAAAGAAATGATTGATGCGATTGATTGATTCCAGAAGAGAAAGAAAATCCTTTTATTGTAGTGATAATATTTAAACCAATGACCAGCTGAATAATACCGTAAAAAGGGTAAGATTGATCACTCTTTTTTCTATATTTCTCGATTATTTTTTCTGTGAAGGGTATTTAGGCGTGTTTCATATTTTTAAAACCAGTCAGTACCTACTACACTCCGATGATCGTAAAAAAATGGTTGCAAAAATTTATTAGACTACTTGAAATTTGATTTAAAAATCTATAGGCACCCAGTTGTGGTGTCAATTCAATTTATTGTTTATCAATGCCAAAAGACATACACATGATAAACAGCTACTATCTTTTTTGTCTACAAAAATACGAAGTTATGGTGTTGGACAAAGTTGTACAGCGAAAAATTTCCTTTAAAGAATTTATAAATTAGCACAAAAACCATAAGCAGGCACGGTTCCACAGAAGAAACAAAAATGATGTTGATTTTTCAGTACACAATATTCAATTTTCCCAAACAAACCATAAAATACAAATTTACTCATATAAACGTTACTTAAAAATTCTGCAAAAAATCATGGATGAGGTCTGGACCAAAACGAAGCTTTTAAGACCCCAGGGTTTGATCAATTCAGAAATGACCCCAAATCGACGTGAAAAGGGTCTATGTTCATTCATGACGTTTCGAGAAAAACGCATTTGAAAATTTTGCAATCTTTTTTAAATCGCTAATTAAAATTCACGAGGAATCTTCCAAGTCTATATGGTCGAAACGGTGCGTAAGACCATTATAAATATGTTTTTTATCGAAACGACGGTGTTATCATGGAAAAATAGCTCGAAATTATGTATAGACCCGAATAGACCAAGACCATGGTTCTACATTGTAATAACAATGGTTTTCGCCTTAACAATGAAAAACAATGTACATTCTTGATCCCTTCAAAAAATAAAAATTTGTATTGTATTGTGAAATTACCGTAAATATGGCGATAACCATGAAATATATGGTTAAAACATAATATTTCACTGTATGTATTACCTAGATAGCTGGTACTTCAAGATAAGCGTGTACGGTTTGTTATTTTTATTTTGATCGGGCGCCATTTTTACCGAAAAAATTACAATCGGAATTTGTGAAAATCTTCCGAAACCGAGTGTTTGAGCTAGTACCAATCGAAACTCGGAATTTATCCGCTTTGAAGAAGTGGACACCCAACATCCGTCGATTCCCCGGATTTTTAAATCGTCAACGGTTCTTCCGTGAGGGATCTTATTATGCTGACCATCCGGATAATCAGCGACACCCATCATCGCAGATTTCCCTCGAAAGTACACCGCAGCAGTAGCAGAAGCTTCAGGAACATGCCGCGATGGCGGTGGTTCCCAGTCAACCATCTACGATGAGGGCTGAAATGGGGTATCCGTCGAGCGGGATTCCCATGCTTAAGGTCATCAACGAGCTGATGAAGGGCAAGCCTGTTAAGGAACAGGTAATTGTTTGGATTTTTAATTAACCATCAAAATCCGTAAACTAGTATTAGCATTGGGTTCATGGGTTTAGTTCAAAAACTATATGCCTAACTAATGTTTTTTTGAACTTACAAAATATTAGGCTGGTTGATTTGCCGCCCGGGTCCAGCCAGCATGCAAACAGACGGCCACGAACTTCGGCATCACGCATCACCTACAGCAGGTTGATACTATGCTGGCTACCACATCAGCAGGAAATCAGAATGAAGTGCTTGAAGCCAATGCCACTCTACAGATAGTGAAGAAATGATCCGGTAGAACATCCCCCAGCTTGAGCCACTAGCGTTGACCGCAAAAGGAGGAAATAATGCAATGGTTTCATTACGAACCTTTTGGAGTGTTTCTTCCGGCACCACCTATCTTCGTTATAGAAAGTGACGCTGGAAAAGTTTGGTAAGTCGGTTTAAATCGTTGCCAAGACTGAATTTCAGTAACAAGTGCAATACTTAAAAGAGATTTACAAATCTTGAAAAACATTTTTTTAAGAGTTTTGTTTCTTACTTAAATCTGATTCTGAAATTTGTGATTTAAATTTAAATTCGAAATCGTTATATGAATTCTTAAAACTAGCGCTGAAATCATTAATCAAAATCTCATTTCTGAATCTGAATTTTTTAAAATGTCTCCTTTGCTTGCAGCTCTCACATCTGAAACGGGAGAAACACTGGAATTACTGGAGGGCCTCCATCGTGTGCCAAGAGCAAAGGACTAATACAAATTTTAGGTGCTCACCCACAATCTTTTTTCGGGTAGATTGCCAAAGAAAAAAACATCAACGGAGCTGACCGACAAATTGCTTGTTTCTCGAACCAAAGGCCTTTATCTTCCAGCATAACCTGCCTGAAAAAAATCGGCAATGGATTGTTCGGGTTCATTGTTGGAAATGACGCTGAAAAAATCGGCGTTCGAAACCGCTGTTAAGGTATTTAATGATCTGAATTTCAGTAACAACCTTTTTATAAAATGCATTCAAAGAATTATAAAATACAATAAAGTTATTTTCAATTCCTTTCTTTTATTACCTATAGGTTGCTAAAATTATTTCTTGTTTTTAGGAATATTATTCCTGATTGGTCGTGCTTTCAATTAAAAGTTTATCAGGTTAATAAAGCACAACTAATTATGAATAAAATTTCTTCATACAAGTTATAACTTTAGCAAAATATTCCAATAAATAAAATCATTAATTATTCATTGTAAACCATGAAATTTTACGGTTAAAACAATGATTTTATACCATAGAAATACCTTGATTTCCATCTTCATTGAAACAATCGAAATAAACGGATTTTCATGGTTTTATTATGAAAAAGTGGAAGCTGTTTTAACCATGAACTTCATATTTTTGAGCTTCCGAATGTATGGGAAATCGCTATTTTTTTCATGGTCACGCTGCATAACAATACCCCTTTTTCATGGTTATTTTCGTCAAAACGATGAAATGTATGGTCGTAAACTATGAACTTCAATGTGTATTCATGGTATCGTGGATCGTAAAAGTCATGGTGTAAACCATCAAGTTCATGGTATTGTGATTATGAACTTCATGATTTTTTCACGGTGCAATTCTATTCGGGGAACCTAGCTGGAGTATGAAATTCGTCTAAATGTTGAATACACCGCAGACACCAGATACCCAGACTGATCAGTGGCGGTTGAACCTATATAACTAAAAAACGCCCAGAATCATACGCCATCTGACGGGGCATCGTGAAACCATTGTGCTTCATCAAGAAAAAAAATACACTTGATAATTATCAAGCCAAATGAAAACTATCTTGATTTAATCACCTATCAGTATTTGAAACTCTATCTAAAAAATTTTCAATGTCTTCAATGTTAAATTGTTTACTCTAATTTACTGTATCATAAAAAGAGGTGAATGTTATACAAACAATGACTGTTGATCGATTTAGATGAAAAAATAATACAAACGTTACGTTATACCGGTAATTTTGGGATTCAGTTTTGATTTCGAATTCTATCTGGCTGAGTGACAGTATGAAAATTATAATGTCTGAAAATTATAAACAATTCATTGAGTTCGGAATTGTTCGTCTTAATCTCAATGGTTGATTTATTGTTTACTGCGTCCAAAAAACAAACTACATAGAACTCCTTGAAAAACGTGAGTTCCAATTTATCTTAACTGTTTCTGAGCTCGTACCTATAGATAGGTTCGAGGACATTCTGGTTGGATTGATTAGAACAATTGTTTAGACAATTTAAAAAAAAAACAGAATAATGAACGTAGAGAATATATTGATTAATTAACTTTAATCCTATTTGGCGCTGGAAGTGTTCGTGATATAATGCTGGTTCACTTAAACTTATAATTTTTTGGAAAAATAACTCCAGAAACGACCGTGTTTGTCGCCTGGTTATTTTCCTTGGTCATTTGTACACGCCCAACAAGTGTGCGTGAGAAATGTCAAAAACAACTGTATTGGCCTTTTTGGCATAGTACTGAACTTAAGGAAAATTTACCTTAAAAGCGATCATTTTTTAGACTATTTTTCCTATCCTAATCCGTTCACGAGAGCAAGTGTGCGCGATGAATGTCAACAGAAAATCTTTTATTCAAAAATTAATTGTTGAAAAGCAAGGGCAAATATGCACTGAATTTAGAACATTTCAAAATATCTGTTTCAAATCCATTTCTCTTTGCTTCCAAAAATTTTTCACCATTGACGTTTAACCACATTCTTTGAATAGAAGTTTTATTCAAACCATATTCTGAAAGTAATTAGTTTACAAAATGAATCCACTTTTCAATAAATTATAACTTTAAATAAGGTCATTTTAATTTTTGTCCCGTAAATAAGCAATAATTTCGCTGTAGCTAAACTTATTAACCGAATTCAATGCTTTTCCACACCACCAAAACGAATTTTGAATGGTAAAAGAACTTGACTGTCTTGATGCAAACGAAGTTCATTTTAATTTTCTTGTCGTTGCATGAAATGTCAAATAGCGTATGTCGGTGTGAGTGAATTCATTTAATGTTTTGATTTGGGTGTGACGAATTCACGTACGTTTTTTTGTACCCATTGATAAAATCATTTACACGTGCGATATCCAGAAAATGGTTCGAAAAAAAACAATGAAAAATATCAATAGAACAGGAAAAGCTAAGCTATTCTAAACAGATTCGGATGGTTGAGACTGTTTCTCAAGAATCATCATTATGTCAACCAACGCACTTTGTTTCAAATTGTACTAAATTTGCGGGAAAAGGTTTACAAAATGCATTATCTCGAAGTCCAAAATATTGTTTCGAACACAGCCTCGTCCAGTGGGCGGTAAAAGGGCTCGTTCAGTATCCTAGTTTTGTTAGATATTTTGGAAAGCAGACATTTCTCGAATAAGACTAAATTTCTCATGGAAACGAAAGTTTTAGGATTTATTGGAGAAAAAAGTAAATAAAAATCTGACACTGTTTTTTTTTTTGCTGTAGATGGTGACTCATTTGAATATTTCGTTGTTTCGAATTAAAATCAGTTTCTTCCGTTAACAAAACATTACTTAACAAATTTTGTAAATATCACCTCTACTTTTGTTTTATTCAGTTTTTGTAAACCTATGCGGCGGTTCGGCTAGGTGAAGGGGTTTGAGAAACTCTAACTGAAACAGATTGTCCAACAAAACTTTGTAAGAATCTCGTCCATTCAATTGATTTAACAGTTCTAAACAGGTCAGCAACATAATCCAGAGCTCCATTCAATGTACTGTCGTTTTGCAATATACAATTAGTGGAATGTTTTTACCATCTCATTTGTCCACCGAAAATAATTTTCACTTAAAATGTAAGTGACCTCTGGAGTGAATTTGCGCCATTTGTGAATTCATTTGAATTTTAAGTGACCGTCAAGTGATATTCACTTAAGTGACTGGTCAAGTGAATTTCAAGTGAGTGACGAAGTGAATTCTAAGTGAGCCTGAAGTGAATATGAAATGTATGCTCAGGTCTATTAAATCTTTGAGTAATAGTGATTTTAAGATGAAATTTCGGAATATAAATTATCAATAAACTTCGTTTAATCAAAACAATTATTTATTTATTTGCGAATTCGATAAAATACATTGTTTTTTCACAAATTTATTGATGGGTTCAAATTAAAATTTTGGCTTGAAATACTCATCTACTTTTTCGATTTTTTCCCAAAATTTAGGTTGATTTTTTCTGAAAATAAAAAAAAATAAATTAATAATGTTTCGAGGTTTTATTTTCATGATATGTACCTACTTACTTTTATTTGCACTGTTCTTGAAAATTTCAGAATAAAAATACCATCGGGAAGCATTTCCGAAACCTGTTTTGAAGGACAGAAAGAAAAATAAACATTAAATTGAAATATTTTGATTATTGAAAATTTATCACATCTTACATCCAACAAAGATTTCCCACCATGGCCAATTTATTCATAGTTGCTCTGTAGAAGTTACAACTTCTGCCGATTCATATTTTGGCCCCTCATTCGGATGAATAGTTGCACTACGACGTATTATCCGCCTCACAGGATATTTTTCTCGGGCTCTGGAAGTATATAATTGTTATGAAACTTATAAATTACATTTTTTCTGCACCTACCAGCTCATACACAATTCTGTTATGTTTCCATAATAAAAACAATCTTTCACAACATGGCTGTCATTCGCTACCTGTACATTCATTTCAATTTTAAGTGACCGGTCAAGTGAATTTGACAATTAAGTGACGGGTCAAGTGAATTTTAAGTGAGAATGTAATGAAATTGAAGTGAGCGGCGAAGTAAGGGGATTTTCAGAGGAATTTCAAGTGACAGTCACTTGAAACTTATGTGATGAGTAAGTGAACATTGATTCGGTCACTTGAAACATAAGTGACGGGTAAGTGAAATCTACATGAGCCACTTGAAATGAAGAAATTCACTGAACTCCCACTTTTAAGTGAAACGTCAAGTGAATTTTAAGTGTGATTTTGGGTTCAGTGTCGTTTTCTCAACTATTCCTAGATCATTTTATAACTATTTACAAATGATTGTGTCATTACAATATTTTTCTGCTCGGGAAACTTGAACTTACTCTTTACGGAGGTTCTGGGGCTTAGCAAAATCTTGCAGTTGAATGTGATCTTCACAAATAAAACAATTGTTAGGCAGCTTAATTTCCGCAATTCTTCTTATGAATTGAGAATGTGTGGTTTTCAACAACACTGGACATGTCATAAAATGGTTATTTTTCAGCCACAACGTAATAAGGAAGTGGAGCGGAAATCTCAAGTTTTTATTTAGTTTTCATTTCTGCGTCAGCCGATGTATTTGTAAGCTTTATGGTTGAATTCTTTAACCACATTTGGTTAATGTGCTCTATATAATTCAAAAATGGTTCTTTTGTGGTTCATGAAATATATCGTGTAATTTTTTCTATCAAAAGTAGGTAATCAAAAACGACCGTGTTTATTGCTGAATGTAAAATAACAAATAGCACAATGCGAATGTGTGTGTCATATATCGGGATTTTTCCTTTTGTGTATGTGGCCGTTAGTTTCACGATAACCCGTAGATAGCGCTGCGGAACAAGCGCCAAAATCAGCCTTAAGTGGTCAGTCTGGGTATCTGGTGTCTGCGAATACACCCTTTGCTTTGTACTGTATGTCTCATATGTGTGAGTGAGATGGAGATAAAATTTCCCCTATTACATATATGGTTATCGCTATAGGAGTGAGTGAATAGCTTCCCATTTTACAGGTTTTGCATCTAGACCGTTTGCTTTGTTGTGGAGTAAAGGGTGTATAAAACAATTTGTGTGAGGATAATGTCATTTTATGGCTCTTTTTTTTTATCCTTTGATCAAACTGCATTATAAATCTAACGAAAACTGATAGACTAAAAACGGTTTTTGTGTTAAGTAGAGCTCATATTGGGCTATTTGAATCCACTACTGTCTTTTATACCCTTTTCACATGTTGGTGCTGAATTGTTGTATGAGGTTACACGGAAAGTAATAAAAAGGTAAAATTTACCGAGATAGCAAGGTGAACGCTCGTGAGAGCCAAAAAGGTAACTTCTACCTCTACGAAGTGAAACTCACCTCACAGCGAGATAAAATTTACCTTAATCGAGGTTGGAAAAAAGGTTCAATTCACCGAGAAAAAAGGTGAATCTAGCTAGGTTTTAATTCTATATTTAGCAGTTCAAGTTTTTGATTTTGATAGTCAAAAACATGTTCAGGAAGCATTTAAAACAAAGAACGTTGGTGGTGCACGAAGTACACGTTTATCAATATGGCGGAATACATCAGTAGTTCATTTAACTTCGTAATTTCAATATCAAATATCTCAAAAGATAATTTTAAAAGTAACAAATTTGTATTATAAAATAGTTACAGACGCACAAGTTCATCATGTGTGTCGTGACGGGATTTGCTCAAATTGAAGAGCAAAGCGATTTGCGTGCGTCGTCAATAAGAATCTCCTATAAACTGAAGATGAAGGGTTTACCGATCTATTTTCGTTACGCGAGAGATTTATCGTTTTTTTCTGACGTTTACTTTTTCTCTCTCAAATTCTAATGCCATATTCGTTTTCATCTGGTGGAAAGATGGTAGTGCACCAACTGCTGTCATCTTCATATAAAAAAAACGCTTTGACAGCACTTGGTGCACTACCGGTGCACCACCAGGATGAAAACGAATATGGCATAACGCTCTTTTTTTCCACCGTTTTTACACGCTTCGCAGAGATATTGTTATTAAACAATGTTTTCAATCTGAATCACATGCATATATTTTAATTATTGAAATTGTCCATTTCATAACGATTATAATTTATTCACTACCGATACTATACACTACAATGTGCAGTAGCGTATTTAAGTGGAAAGGGATTTTTCGGCTATAGAACAAGCATTCATGAATTAAGACGAATCAATGGCATACGACGGATCTGGGTGATCTTTCCCAAGTAAATTTAACAATCTTTACAAATATGTACAGTTTCTTTGGCTAAAAAATATTGAGAAAATTGACAATTTATGAAAAAAAAAAACCTTTCAAAAAGTCGTCACGTCACGTTGGAAAGTGTCTTAGATGAATATCTACAATCTGATACAGAATTCTGAATCTAAAATATGAAACTGAAATCTGAATCTGAACTATGAAACAACTTATTTTTGTCTGGAATTGCAAATAAAACCAGAAGCCTACGTCGAGCTGGAACATCGACTATTATTTCAATTGACTCAGTCACTTTAGATGACTGATTTTTTTTTCTTTTTCTCAAGGGATTTGGAGCGACAATGGCTTATTCATCCCGAAGTAGGTTGTTTCACGTATTGTTTTTTGCTCTGTTTGTAATTTTTTTTTTCTGTTTGTAAATTTTTTTGTGTTTATTTTATTTTTTTTATTTTATTTTTTTGTGAGGGGGGTGGAGTGGGGGTGGGTTATATTTGGTTAAGGAGTTTGGACTTTTTTAGGAAGCTTATGAGTTTTTTTTTCTTCTTCGGGACAGCAGGAAAGGATTTGGCGTAAGGAGGTTGCGAGAGAACAGGAAAGTCTATGGGGTTGATATTGAAGGCAGGAGGTTAATGATGGCCCACCTCCACTCCCCCGTACATGGGATTTGGGCTAGTTATCTTATTAGATATTTTACAGTCTTTAGCCATATGTCAGTTCATTTTCCATCACTTTATTCACTTTTAACTTTCCCATGTACGTCCATCTTGATTTTTTTTACTGTTCGTGCTACTACTGTCTTTGTTTCAACTTTTGAACAGGGACCATCTGGGATAAGGGTTATTTTGGGAAAAGTCCCGCCCACACACATATAAGTCCAAGAAAGGGTTTTACCGCGCCCCAAATCGCGTTGCTTTTGTAAAGGTGTCATATGCGGCCCAGAGACGTATGTTCAGTTGATCATCATCACCAGGTAACTGAATTACACACATTTAGAACACGTACTTATAAACTTATTCTAGTTTTCACAAACGTCAAACACTTATTCTTAAATCTAGCTAGGACTTGTTCATTTTTAATTTCACTCGGTAAACTATTGAACATTTTCACACCACGGTAGAACAGAGAGTTTTGTGACGAAGCCAGGAGGAATGAGGCCGATCTTATTTCATTCGAAAAACGGGTTTCATAGCGATGCAGATCCGTACCTCTTATTATCCATTGTTGGAGATATTCGGGAGCGATGCCTTTGGTTATTTTGAATATAAGGAGCATTGTGAGGAATGTGACACGTTGTCGAACAGATAGCCATTGTAATGTATCTAACATGATGCGGACAGGAGTTCTTTTATTACAGCGCAGAATCAATCTCATCACTTTGTTTTGCAGTTTTTGCAGTCTGATCATTTGTTTTTCATTGGCGAAACATATAATTGATGGACAAAACTCAAAATGAGGTGATATCAAGGCTTTGTACAAGTATATCAAGCTCCATTGCGACAAGTCTTTTCGCAGGCGGCAGAGGATTCCATATTTTCGAGCGATTTTTTTAACGGTATAGTCGATGTGTTTATCAAAATTGATTTTGTTGTCTACTATAACACCCAGGTACTTTATTTCAGCAACCATTTCTAGGCGAGTGCCATCAATTTGGACATTGAACGAATCACAGTTGGCATTTCTGTTGGACACAACCATACATTTAGTCTTTGACACATTTAACTTAAGTCTTTTGAAGTTCAACCACTTACTTAAACTTAAAAGATCACAGTTCAGTTTATATGTAGCAGCACTATCATCATCATCACAGTTTATAAATATCACAGTGTCATCAGCAAAAAGATTTATATCACAGTATTTGAGCATTCTCTTCAAGTCGTTAATGTATAAAATAAACAGAATCGGACCTAACACACTACCTTGAGGCACGCCCACTTTGGTTGGAGGTTGGAGGTGAGGATATGTTTAACTGTTATTGGTAATTGAAAGAATGGGCAGTTGGGAGGATCTTCTTTGGTGATAAGATAGGCTTGTGTGAGTCGGGTATGCCCGATTCGAAGTCTGGTGAGGGCTCTTCTCTCGATAATATTGGGTCTGTCTTGCCATTTTTTGGTGGTGTTTTTCACCTCTCGGAGCTTGCTTGATAGGGTGGCAGTCCAATTGCTGCCCCATGAATGGCAGATTCGGTTTTTCAGATGGAGCATGGCGTCGGACTGGGGGATGGAGTTGATTGTTGGTGGTAAACTGGTACCAGCAGAAGCCAGGCGGTCGGCTGCTTCATTGCCTGGGATCCCGCAGTGTCCAGGTACACAACAGAGGGTGATATTTTTGCTAGGGGCAATTTCGGAGATAGAATATGCCCATGTATGTTGAAGATTTCCAGTAGCTATAGCTGTTGACACACTAGCTGAGTCGGAAAAGATGATGGAGTGGGGGCTTGATCGTTCAACTGCATCGAGTAAAGCATAGGCTTCTGCACTGAAGACAGTGCACATCTTAGGTAGGCCGTGGCTCCTGTTGTTGACACCCTCGTGTATGCCACAACTAAAGAAACCATAGTAAACAGGCTTTACTAGAGGCTCGTTAGCCACAACCAACGTTGCCCCTGTTGTCTTTGGACCCGTCGGTGTATATGTGAGGTAGGGCAAGATATTTGTTTTGGATGAGTTGGAGAAAATTAGGGAGGACTATTGCTGGGGGATTTCCCGCTTTGATTTGTTGCTTGAGGGGGAGGTCAACTTTGGGAATGGAATCATTCCAGTGTCGGATCTTGGGTCCAAGTCTCGGACAGATGTTGGGGAGAGGGTCACCGGTTAGTTTAATTAGCAGATCATTGGTTCTTTTAACCATTAGTGAGTTGTTGGATCGACTGTTTTACATGGTGCTTAGGGCCTTTGATGACAGGTGTTTGGCTATGAGATACTGGAAGGGTAGTTGGCCACTTTCGGCCATTAGGGAGGGTATGGGACTGGTCCGGAAGGCTGAGCTGATAAGGCGTACACACTCATTGTATATTGACTCAAGTCTGAAACACGCTTCTTCCAGTTCTCGGCTGATAAATCCAAGGCCGTACAGAATGGAGGGGATCAGCCAACCATGCAGGAAACGGAAAAGGGAGTCGCGGTGTGCGGAACTGGTTTTGTTGGTTAGTATTTTGAGGATGTTAATTTTGTTGGTGGAGTTTTTTCTTATTTTGTTGAAATGACATCTAAAATTGAGCCGATCATCTACCCAGACTCCTAGAAGGCGAAAGGAGTGAACAAGAGGGATGGTTTGACTCAGCATAGTGAGGGGGAGGAGTTTTCGAAGTTTTCTTCGATTTGGCCGAAGATGAAGTAGTTTGGATTTTGCTGGGGAGAATTGAAAACCAACAGTAGGAGCCCAATCTTCGACTAGGTGTACGGCAGATTGAAGTCTTCTGCGGGCTAGGATGGGGAAAGGGGAAGTGGAAATGAGGAGTATATCGTCGGCGTAGGTTAGGGTGGTTATATAGTTGGGAATGGTTTGAAAAGGGTGTTTATTGCAATGAGGAACAGGGTGGGGGTAATCACGGAGCCTTGGGGGACCCCGCCATGGATGGGTTTCATTTGAGAGCGTACTCCGTTAATGAGTACTTGGATACGTCTGTTCGTGAAAAAAATGTTGATGTAGTGTAACAGGCGTCCACCTATATTCCATTTGACCAGTTGGTTGATAATGGCAATGCGATCAACACGTTCGAAGGCCTTAGAAAGGTCTAGGGAGAGACATTCGATGTGGTGGTGTTGGTTCAAGTGGGTGTCAAAGAGAATTTCTAAGTCATCAAAATAGTCGTCTGTTGACTTTCCGTCCCGGAAGGCATACTGCCGGGGGTCAAGGAGCTGTTGTTTTTCTAAAATGGTGTGCAGGCGCCGGTTGACAATTCTCTCCATTATCTTGCCTGAGCAATCCAGGAGGGTGATAGGTCGGTAGTTGTCAATAATTTGGGGGTTCTGGTTGGGTTTCTGGATGGGAATGACCAGTCCCACCTTCCAGCTATCAGGGTCTGTCCAAATTTTGTTTAGTATTTCGAAAAATGTTAGTTTTCCTGATAGGGACAGGTTTTTAAGACATACATAGATAGCCGATGTCGTCTGGGCCAGCAGAGAGTCCCTTGACTTTTCGTAGGGCGAACTCAAGTTCGTCTAGGGAGAGACGACAATTATAGTCGGAGTTCTGATGTGATGGGGAGGGAAGGGGGAGGCGGACAGAATTGGAGGGGGTGGAGATCTTGGAAAAGTGGTCGCAGAATGAATCGGCAAGCATGGTGGGATCGTTGATGTACTGGTTGTTGAGCAGAATGTGGAATGCATCTCTGCGACAGCCGCCGTTAAGAACCTTTATTTTGGACCATAGAACAGAGGAGGGGTTGTTGGGGTTTATTTGCTCAGTGAATTCTTGCCAACATTTAGTTTTGGCGTCTCTAATAATTTGTCTGGTCTGGGATCGGGCGATTTTAAATTCGTTAAGGGCGGCGAGCTTTAGAGAGCCGTCAGTGATGCTTTTTTTAAGGCGCGCAACTTTTTTCGGCGGTTCTTCATCGCATCTCTCACTTCGGGACCCCACCATGGGACGGTGGAACGCCCGGGAATGCCACTGGTTCGGGGGATGGATAGAGAAGCTGCTTCGGATAAGATTTCGGTAAAAGATGTTATTGATGTTGGTTTTTTGACGGAGATGAGACTGTCTACAGAGAGTTGGTACTCGGGCCAGTTGGCTTCATCGTACTTATATCTGGGTCGGGTTAAAACTTTGGGAGTGGGGTGTTGTAGTTTGATTAGGATTGGTAGATGATCACTTTCATGACAGTCGTCTATTACCTCCCAGCTGAACCTTGGTCCTAGCTCCCATGAGACAAGGGATAGGTCCAAGGCGGACATGTTGCCAGTGGCAGGGTCAATACGGGTAGGCTGACAGCTGTTCAGGATTGTTAAATTTTGGGTGATAGCAAGATTCTCCAGGTAGGCTCCTTTGTAGGAGGTGTGGGAGCTTCCCCAAAAGGTGGAGTGTGCATTGGGGTCGGTCATTATTATTATGGGTGAAGGTAGTTGTGGGAAGAGATTTTCAAGTTTGTCGACAAAGTCCTGATAGGGCATTTGAGGGGGGATGTGTAATGAGACAGTGGTTATTTCGAGTGAGGCTTGGAGGCGAGCGCATACCACATTAAGATCGGTATTGATGTTCAATAGCTGATGGGGGATGTTGTTTTTAATGGCAAGTCCGGCCCCTTGGCGGGTGTTAGAATATGAGACAGTGTATAGTTGGTGTGGTACTCTCCGTTGAGCGTGTGTGTCGGGCAGCTAATAAGAGTAACAGATATACAGAGTAACATAAAATGAACTGACCGTGTGTGAACACAATTCGACAACGTGTTTGTAATAATTGGCTCCTGGAATAAATATTAATTTGTTGTGCAATTACGTGCGTTATTTATAAGCGGGTTATCACAGTGGCGACGAGGATCGGTCTCCTCCATAACACGTTCCATTGGAAAACAAATCCGGAACAATTTGAGAAAAAAAAGTGTTGAGGTTATTTTGATGTAAGTATTTAAAAAAAAAAAAGAAGAAGAAGAAGAGGAAAGAATAAGGAAGACGGTTCTAAAGCCGCAGGTCGTGGACCAATAAGCCGGGAAAGGCAAAGACCAGGTAAAGGTCATAGGCCGGGAAAGGCCAAAGGCCGGAAAAGGGCCGAGACCGGAAGAGGCCAAAGGTCGGAAAAGACCAGGAACAAGTAAAAATTTAGAAAAGCAAAGGTCAGTTTCGATCTACAGTCGGATAAGGCAAAGCCAAATCTGGACAATATTTTCAGTAGAAAAAAATTATGTGGTTCACGAATTGCGGAACTTTAGAACGGTCTTCGTCATGGAAGCTCGAATTTTAAAACGGATTATTTATTTTTAGAATCCAGAATGGATCGGTGGGATATTTCCCAGTTTCTATTCAAGTCCCTACCACAACATGAAATCCGCGGACAATGGATTAGATGGAAGAGGCATTTCGAATATGTAGTGGCCTCCACGGGTGAAAATGACAAGTATAAGCTGAAAAATTTCTTGTTGGCAAGAGCAGGGCCGGACGTTCAGGAAGTTTTCTCCACAATCCCGGAACCTAATTTGGCTCAAGATGCTGATGATTTGATCGACCCATACGGTCGGAACGGAACGGAACTCTTTCTGGACCTTAATGCCGTCAGAGGGAGAAGAGCTTGATAAGTTTATGCTTCGGGCCCGTGAACTGGCGCAAAAATGTAACTTCGGAAAAACCGAACAAGAGAGTCGTGAGATAAGCGTGATGGATAAAATAACGTTACTTGCACCGTCTGATTTGAAAGAAAAACTTCTTCAAAGGGATTTATCAACATTAGATGAAATGTTTAAAGTAGTAGCTTCCCATCAATCCGTGAAATACCAAGCAAGTAGAATGATTTCCACGGGGCCATCAGGGTTTTCAGCGGCTGGGCCTTCCGGTTGGTCAAATGCTAATGCTAATGTAAGTGTCAACAAAATGTATGCCAACAACCCCGATCAATGTACTCGTTGTGGAAAACAAAACCACTCACAAGCTGACGACGAATGCCCTGCACGAACCCAGAAATGCAAGAAATGCGGATTAATCGGTCATTGGGCTCTGCAGTGTAAAACTGCTCCTGGTAAGTACAGGAGACAAATCCAAAATTCTACTCGAATACCGAATTACCGGAAACCAACCAACCGAGTAAGGCGGATTTCTACCGAAAACGAAGAAAAACCAACCAGTTTCATATTTGCTATTGGAGATGGAGATGAATACGTATGGGTGAAGATCGGTGGTGTTGTAACACAAATGCTAATTGATTCCGGCAGCAAGAAAAACATAATCGATAATCAATCATGGGAGCAGATGAAAAAACAAGGTGTTGTTGTACGAAATGCAACAAAGGATGTTGATCAACGTTTTCGAGGCTACGGAAACAATGCTGAGCCACTACAAGTGATCGGCATGTTTGACGCAACGGTAGAGGTACAAAACAGCGATAGGCCGGTACAAAGCGAGGCTAGATTCTATGTAATCATGGATGGAAATCAACCTCTTCTTGGAAAGGAAACTGCTCGTCAAATAAATGTCCTCCGTTTGGGTTTACCAGAACAGCAGAATAACATCTTCAAGGTAAGAGATACTTTTTTATTCTTTTGTTATTTGGGAATTGAAACTAATATTTATTCATATCCAAGATATCAACGAAAACTCCTTTCCCAAAAATGAAAGGTATTAAGCTACGAATTCCTATTGACGCGTCGGTTACTCCAGTAGTACAGCATGCTAGACGACCGCCTATAGCACTCCTTAGTCGAATTGAAGACAAGTTAAAACACCTTGAAAATGCGGATATAATAGAAAGGGTAAACGGCTATAGCGATTGGCTCTCACCACTTGTAGTTATTGTCAAAGACAACGGTGACTTGCGACTGTGTGTTGACATGCGTTTAGCCAACAAGGCTATCAAACGTGAATATCATTTGATGCCAACTATCGATGACTTCTTACCACGATTGAAAACCGCTAAATATTTTTCCCGTCTTGATATCAAGGATGCATTCCATCAAGTAGAACTTGATGAATCTTCACGATCGATAACGACTTTCATAACCCATCTCGGCATGTTCAGGTACAAACGATTGATGTTCGGGATTTCATGTGCACCTGAGATGTACCAGAAGATCTTAGAGCAGTTGCTAGCTTCCTGCGACAACTGTATTAATTATATTGATGATATTGTTGTACATGGGGCCGATGAAGATGAGCATAATCGGTGCTTGAAAAAGGTCCTAGATGTATTGAAATCAAGTGATGTTTTGTTGAATACTAGCAAATGCCAGTTTAAAGTAACTGAACTGTCGTTTCTGGGACATCATATCTCGATCAAAGGAGTCCTACCGGCAGAGAGTAAAGTTGACGCAATAAAGCAATTTAGAAAGCCGAACGACGTAGAAGAACTCAGAAGTTTTCTAGGCCTCGTGACGTACGTTGGACGGTTTTTACCGGATTTGGGAACAGTAGCGACACCTCTTAGAGCATTAACACATCAGGGATCAGATTTCGTGTGGACAGTTAGTCAGGAAAAAGCCTTCCAGAGTCTGAAAAACATGATTTCAGATGTACATCATCTTAAATTTTTCGACAATTCCTTGCGTACTAGAGTTGTGGCTGATGCATCACCGGTAGCACTTGGGGCAGTGCTCCTACAATTTCAAGACAATGACAATACCATTCCGAGAGTGATTTGCTACGCCAGTCGTAGTTTGACAGCTACAGAGCAGCGCTACTGTCAAACAGAGAAGGAAGCTCTATCTCTCGTGTGGTCAGTAGAGCGTTTTTCTCAATACTTGATTGGGCGCATATTCGAGCTGGAAACAGACCACAAACCTTTAGAGGCAATATTTGCCCCTACATCCCGCCCATGTCCAAGAATTGAACGTTGGGTGCTTCGCCTGCAGTCATTTACATTTAATGTAAAATATCGCAAAGGAAAAGCTAACATCGCCGACCCTTTATCCCGACTACCAATTCTGAAAAATCAGCAAGACGGGGTAGAAAAGGGTGACGATAAGTTCCTAGTTCTTGCTATTCTGGAATCCACCGCTATCGACGTGGGAGAAGTAGAAGAAGCTTCAATCGTAGACAGTGAGTTGACGGCCGTTCGTGAATGCCTCCGCAGTGGTGTATGGGGCAAACCCGAAATTCGAGCATATGAAGCTTTCCAGCAAGAATTAGGTATGGTGGGTGAACTCGTTGTGAGAGGAAACAAACTTGTTATACCGATAGCGCTTCGAAAGAGATTTTTACAACTCGGTCATGAGGGTCACCCTGGAGAATCTAGCATGAAAAAAAGATTGCGGGATAGAGTATGGTGGCCAGGAATGGACAGGGAAATATCGAAATTTGTAGCTAGCTGTGAAGGATGTCAACTTGTAGGTCTACCTCAGAAACCTGAGCCCATGCACCGTAGGGCTTTACCGTCTCAGCCGTGGTCGGACGTCGCTATCGACTTCTTGGGCCCTTTGCCGAGTGGCGAATATCTTTTTGTCATTGTCGATTATTATAGTCGATATCAAGAGGTCGAAATAATGATGAAAATAACTGCAAAGGAAACAGTAACCAGGTTGAATAAAATATTCACTAGATTAGGGTTTCCAAGAACCATTACTTTAGACAATGCTAGACAGTTTTTGAGTTTCGAATTTGGTGATTATTGCAAGGCGAATGGAATACATCTCAACTTCACAATTCCGTATTGGCCTCAACAAAACGGCGAAGTAGAACGCCAAAATCGGTCTCTACTCAAACGTTTACAAATAAGCTACGGGTTAAAGAGAGATTGGCGCCATGATCTAGAAGAGTATCTTGTCATGTACTATTCTACTCCGCATTCGGTCACAGGAAAGACACCAACAGAGTTATTAATGGGACACACTATTAGGACTAAAATTCCATCTTTGAAGGATGTCGAAACAGCTCTTCCTAATGAAGAATTTGCAGACCGAGATCAACACCAAAAATATCACAGCGCCCAACGGGAAAATGAGCGCAGACAAGCTACTCAATCTACGATTGGAGTAGGAGATAAAGTCCTTATGCGAAATCTCACGCCAGACAATAAATTGTGCCCTCGTTTTAATCCGAATGAATACACTGTCATGAATAAAACGGGATCACGGTTAACTATACAGAATCCGGAAGATGGACGTAGCTACGATCGGAATGCAGCACACGTCAAACGTGTAGTACGAACATTTGAAGATACATCTCATTAATTTATCAGTACTAAATCTTCTTCTTTACAGGAAATTCCCGAGCCTAGGATTGAAACGTCATCTGATGCCATGCCAACTGAGGAAAACCCAGCGCCACCTCTAAAGCGATCTCGCCGTCCTCCCGTGCGATTGGAAGACTATGTCCTAGATGACGAGTTTTGAAGTCTTGAGAAAAAACGAGATGTGGTAGGGTAAATGATCTTGAGCGGAACTAAATGGCTCAATTCGACGCAACTCGAAACAGTTGATCAAGCGGTATGGCTGTGGGTTATAACCGAGCAAAAAAATTTTTAGTTCAGCGGATAGATCTTGGTTTCTGCTTTCTAATGATGATTTTTAGAATATTTTAGAGTAAATCCTAATAACTCTACAGCTGTTTTACTGGAGTAAGAATTCTGATCTTGAGCGGAACCACGCTGATCTTGAGCGGAACTAAAATATTATCTTGAGCGGAACCATTTTCTTCTTTCAACATCTTTAATAGCTCACATTCCCAATACTTGTGTAACTGTGAAACTTCAATTAAATTTCATCTTTGAAGATTTTAAAGTTAAAAAATTAATGTTTTTACGTAAAAAAAGAAACTTAGCGTTCCAAAGTTGTTCTCGAAATATCCGTTCAAATTTAATGCTTGCTTAACCTGCGTTTCGGGGAAATTTTACTTGTAATTTATGTTGACCGATTTTTATGATATTGAATTCATTGTGTAGGTTATTTTTTCTAGTTTCTAAATATTTTTAAAAGAAGTGAATATGTTCTACTAGGTTGTCTGTAGTTGGCTCCGAATGAAAAAAGTTCCAAAAAACAATTTAATTTTTAAATTGCTTATAATTTCTGACAACTTTGCAGTATTTGGGTGCTTTTTTAATTTCTGGAATTGTTAAGAATACATCTATCTAATGATGTATGAATATGTGGGGGTCTAATGAATTTTTTGACCGCTATTCTGGATTTCCCGGTAGAAAAAAAATCTAACTCAAAACAAAGACATCCAATTTTGTCTTTGCATCGCTGTATCTCATTTCTTAATGAATTGATATTTCAAACTTCAATTTTAGTTCTTTCTCGTTAATTTGATTAACATTTTCAAAGAATATATTTGGTCTCTCAAAAATTTCAGTTCCTCAGTATATTGTAATTATGCGCTTCGGGTCATATTGACCCGAACGACTTTTGAAAGTAACGACAGAGTCAGAAATACATAAGAAGATGCCTTAAATTACAGATTTTGCAAAAAAAAACTGTACATTGCTCTTAATCAACGTTTTTGAGAAAAAAAATCTGATTTTTTGTCATTCCCTTAATTCCTTTAATTTCATTGGAAACTCATGATAATGGAAAATGGATCATTTTTAAATTTTAGTTGGGAAAAATCAGTTTACGTTGAAAATCTTTTCATACTTTTCTAATTCAAAGTAAGAAACCTAAATTAAATATTGACCAAAAAAATATAATTATGGAAATCCGATTAAAGTTCAAAAATTGTGTGAAATCTGTGATGAAAGTTTCCTCAAAATTCTGTGAAAAACAGATTTTTCTGTAATTTCGGCAATCTTGCTCTTGTAAATTCCAGTTTCTTATGAATCAAGATAAAATTTATTTATATTTAAAATTTATGGAAACATTAATTATTTAGCTTAATTGATAAAACAATCATTTTTCAAACCGACTTCCAGTTCGAGCTCAAGTGTAAAATCAAACACAAGGGAATTGGATAGTGTTTCAATACCGGGCCACCAATCGAATCGTGGAGTATTATAAAATAGCTAACCCGGTGTGCTTTGCTACACTTTGTAAAACTGAAGGAATGTGTGTTAAAAACAATTTAAATTTTTGTTTATTAGGTAGTATATCGTTTTCAATTGGAATTTGAACATATAAAACCACCTCTTTAAATGAAAGCTACTTCTTAAAGTACGAATAGTAACGGCAATGAAGATTGATTCTTATTCTGAAATAATGACTTGATTTGATTGGCTTCATTAGTTCTCGAATTATACCAAAAATATGTATGAAAGCCTTCCTCCTCCTTCCCGTCGTCCCTCTGAAAGAAAGAATCAAAAACATATTTCTTGTACCCCCAAAAATTAAGCTTTTTGTGTGCCTAGTTTGGTACGCTATGACACCAATTAATTAATTTTTGTTCTATTCGAATTTAATTTTACATCTTTTCTTTCCCTAAAGCTGATATAATAAGGAAATAAAAGGTGCTGCATATATTCAGGGGTAAAAAACGCGTGTGAGACATTAGGCATAAGACAGCGCACCTAGCGGTATATTTCGGAAGCTAGTAGTTCCGCTCAAGATCAAAGATGGTTCCACTCAAGATCATATTTTACTTTTAAAAACTACGCGATTTATTGATATTTTGATGGAAAACTTGTTACAAAAACCCGAATAATGCTTCTTTAAGAATTTTTCTACCATTTTAGTCATTAAGAATTAGTTTATAACGGCCAAGGGTTACATAAATTGACGTTCAAAGTCAGCGTAGATTGATGAAAATTGCAGCAAAAATGCGTATGTTTTTAAATCTTCTAATAACATTATTTCAGTTAATAGACTTTAGCAAAAATGTTAATGCTTGTATGAAAAGGTTTTGAAAAAGTGTTTTTTCAACATTTTGATAAGATTCATAAACAATCATTGCCTATATCTTAGGAAAAATAAATGGTTCCGCTCAAGATCAGATTTCGACTAGTTCCGCTCAAGATCATTTACCCTACTCTCCGTTGAGCGTGTGTGTCGGGCAGCTAATAAGAGTAACAGATATACAGAGTAACATAAAATGAACTGACCGTGTGTGAACACAATTCGACAACGTGTTTGTAATAATTGGCTCCTGGAATAAATATTAATTTGTTGTGCAATTACGTGCGTTATTTATAAGCGGGTTATCACAGTTGGTAACCTCGAATGAGGTTGGTGGGTATTGTACTGTTGCTAAGGATATCCTGTATAGCAAGGACTAGGGGGGAAAAATCCTTAATAATTATAATCATTTGGATTTCTGGGAGCCTACAAACAAGGGTTCGGGTGTTCCACTGTATTGCAAAGTTGGTGGACTTTTTCTGGGTTGGGGGATTGTTGCTCCTCTTACCGTGGGGCTTTCTATTATTTGTAGTATTATTGTTGTGTGGGTGGCTATTTGGATTTGAATTGGCCATTTATAAAAGGTAGGGAATGTGGTATATGAGTAAGAGGGGTTATTTAAAAGTGGAGAAAGGACTTACCGTTTGGATGAAGGGGTGGGTGGGGGTTTACCTGCCAATTTTGGGGGTCGGGCCTCGGGGGGTTGGTTCTTTTGGCGGCTCACCTTCGTCATTTGGAGCTGTTCTGTCGACTACGTTTCGGGGTTGAAGTGTAGCACTGGATGTTGAGGGTCATCGTTTGACGTTCGGAGTCGGATTGGGAGTCTTCGGAATCGGATACTTCGGATTCTTGGGAGGTGGGGGAGTTGCCCACCAAGGTGGATTGGTTGTCGTCTTCCTTGGCTTGTTGTTTCAGCTGTTCTTTCAGTTGGGAGACCAGGAGCTCAAGTTCGGCGATTCGGAGGTCCTTGTCGATGTTGGAAGCTTGGGCGGGCAGGGCAGTTCCCGGATGATTGTTGATTTGTTGGCGGAACATTTTCGTTGCTTCGGAATGATTGATGCCAAAGTCAACCTTCAGCCGGACAGTGGATTGTTCTTGTTTGAAAAGGGGGCAGGAACGATTCATTGCTGAATGGTTACCTCCGCAGTTGGCGCAGTGTGGGGGGTTTGGGCATTCATCATGTGGGCTTGATTCTCCAGAATCGATGCAGATTTGGGTGTTGGGGCATCGGTTCTTAGAGTGCCCAAACTTTCCGCATCGGTAGCACATGAGCGGCCGGGGGTAATACGGTCTGGTGGCCACTCGAAGGAATCCGTAATAAATATGCGGGGGAGGAACAGAGCCTTGGAGTGTGAGGACCACGGAGTTGGTGGGGGTGGTTTTTTCTCCTGTTTTCTTTAAGAAACGGAAAACTTTCGTTACACCTTGATCAGCTAGGGATTGTTGAAGTTCTTCGTCACTAAGCCCTTCAACGCTGCTACAAGTGACGACGCAGTGACACGAACTCAGAGTTGGGTGTTGTTCAATTGTGATTGGAGTTCCATCAATGAGGCGAATGAGCTTCATCAGTTTCGCAGCTTGGGTCGGATTGCGAACTTTGAGAAGGTAATTGGAACCGCCATCGATTGGATTACCTCCTTCGATTTTACCAACGAACTGCTCAATTGAGGTGGAGATAATAAATGGGTTCTTTGGTAACTTGGAAGGGCTGTTCGGTTTCAAACGAAGGAAGATTATTTCCCCGTGTTCACCGCGGGGATCAATATTGGAGGTTTATGGCCATAGATCGAACTACCAAGAGAAGACTACTGGTACAGTTAACAGGTTTATTAAGACTAACTTTTACTTGAACTGATCGTTTCTTAAATAGCTAAATTTACAGGTAACTATGGTAATTTCAGTTGTTTATTATTTTCCCGATTGCTCAGTTTTCCACCGCTATCTCCAACACTCCTCCTCGATGGAAGTACTGAGGCTGCTTCTCGGAATTGCTTCAGTTTTGTTGCTTGTAGGGGCTTCGTTAACATATCTGCGATCATCTCTCCAGTCGGGCAGTAGGTTGTGTTGATGGTTCCATTTTGCTGCATTTCCCGGACGAAATGATGTTTGGTTTCGATATGCTTGGAGCGACGACCAATACCAGGGGCTATCAGTTGTTTGATGCAGGATTGATTGTCCTCCTTCACGTTCAGCGGTAAGTCCACCTTGACAGCAAAATCACCCAGCAAGCGCAATAGCCAGGCAATTTCTTGGCAACATTCAGCCAAAGCGACGTATTCTGCTTCCGTACTGCTCAAAGTCACACAAGATTGTTTCTTCGAGCACCAAAAAATTGTTCCGCCACCCAATTGGACCAGGAATCCAGATGTTGATTTTCGATCCTTGGAATCACCTGCCCAATCAGCGTCGACGTACACAATCAGCGGTTGAGTTGTTGTTCCCAATAACAACTCGTGATCGATGGTGAAGTGCAAATATCGCAGGATCCGTTTCGCTTCAACCCAATCGGCTTGTGTTGGACAGCTCACTTTCCGCCCAAGAATGGATACACAAACAGCTATGTCTGGGCGGGTGTTGACGGCCACGTAGAGTAAACCACCAATCAGACTGGCGTAGTCACGGTTGTTCGGCAGTTTACTACTCTCCTCCTTGGTTTGCTGATGGCCGGGATCCAACGGTATCTTCGACTGCTTGGCGTTGTCCAAATTGAACCTCTTCAGCAACTTGGAAATGTATCGACTCTGATTCAGCGCAATACCATCCTCGTGTCTACAAATTTCAATGCCCAAGAAATGTCGTAGATCTCCTAGTGACGTGACAACAAACGATTTATTTAATTCATACAAAATTTCAGCATACTCCTCCTCGGACGGACAGGCCACAACGATGTCATCCACATAAATCGCCAGATACGTGCCACCACGGAAATAGAGGCAGCTGTCGTTGGTTGATTGTTGGAAATGCATCTTCTTCAAGGCTGCATCGAAGGTTTGGTTCCAAACTCTGGCCGATTGTTTCAAACCATACAGACTTCGTCGTAAGCGGCAAACCGTTCCATCTCGATTATTTGGCAGACCAGCAGGGATTCTCATGTAGATAGTTTCGCTCAATTCGCCATTCAAATATGCCGTCTTCACATCGGCATGCTTGAGGATCATTTTTCGCTGAAAGGCAATGGTAAGAAGGATTCGTAATGTTACCTGTTTTACCACCGGAGCGAAAACTTCGTCGTAATCCGTGCCAAATTTCTGTGTAAAGCCTTGGGCAACGAGTCGGGCTTTATATCGTACCACATTTCCGGCCTCGTCTTCTTTCCGCTTGAAAATCCACTTCGAGCCGATAACGTTGACACCAGCTGGCTGATCGACTATATCCCAAGTTTGATGCTGCTGCAATGACTGTAGCTCGTCGTTGATTGCTGCCAACCACAACTCCTTTTCTGGACCACATACTGCTTCGTTGAACGTTCTTGGTTCCGGGATTTGCTTGGAAACCAAATTCGTATACTCGCTGTACCTCACTGGCCTCACTCCTTTCGTGGATCTTTCGGACCTCCGGATTTGGATTGGGGATTGCAGCTCCTCACTGCTGATATAATCGAGGCTGCTATCCAAAGGCTCCTCCTCAATCAATGTAGACTCTGGATCCAACTCAGTTTCGGTCTGCAAGGATTCTGGATTTTCGGTTTCTTTTTCTTGATTCGGTGCCAGTGGAGAGAAATATTCCACTATCTGCGACGGTTGAGCCAACTTAATTCCGGAAACACTGTTCAGGAAACGAGCATCACGACTGACAACGAATTTATCAGTCACAGGATCGATGAACCGATAGGCTTTGTGTTGATCGGAGTAGCCTACCAATATCATTTTCGTTGCTTTCGGTTCCAGTTTGCTTCGGATTTGATCTGGAACACGGACGAACGCAGGACTTCCAAACAACTGCAAGTGTTCCAGCCTGGGAACCTTCCCAAACCAGACTTCGTACGGCGTTTTCGAAATGGACCTTGTCGGCAGACGGTTTTGTAAATAATTCGCTGTATTCACCGCCTCCGCCCAGTAGCGATATCCCAGCTTCGAATCCAGCAGCAAACAACGAGCCATTTCCACTAGGCTCCGATTTTTTCTCTCGGCTGTCCCATTCTGTTGCGGCGTGTAGGATGTCGTGTACTGCGGGGTAATGCCTTCTTTTTTGTAGAATCGTTGAAGTTCTGATGACTTGTATTCACCTCCCTGGTCAGATCGGATCACCACCGGTTTTCTCCCAAAACGATTTTCAACAGAACGAACGTAGTGCCTAATAACATTTATTGCTTCAGATTTTCTTTGTAGGAAATACACTGCACTATATCTTGAGAAGTCGTCAATCATGGTCATGAAGTATCTCGAACCACCAGAAGAAACCGTGTTCATGGGACCACAGATGTCGGAATGGACCAGATCCAACACACGATTTGATGATGTTCCAGATTCCTTGGGGAAAGGGAGCCGTGCCATTTTCCCCTCCAAACAGCATTCACAGGGTTGATTGGTTGCACAGGGACAGTCAGTAATTTCGATACCATCCGCCAGACATTCCCTGACCAATCGTCGAATTGCTTCCGGATCACGATGGCCAAGTTTTCTGTGCCACTCGAACATGCACCCTTCAGTATGTGCATTGGCTGCTACTTCCACTCGGGTTTCTTCGAAGTAATATAACCCTTTCGACTTGAACGCAGTTGCCACCAGTTCATTGTTACGCCAAATCAAACACTCACTTCCGGAAAACTCCACTTCGGCACCTTTTTCAGTCAGCTTGCTTACGGACACCAGATTCGATTCTAGACCCGGTACGTACAGAACACCGGATAGGGTGATAATGTTCTTGCCTCCCTCAGCATCGCACAGCACCAATTTACCGGTTCCCTTGGCCTTCACTTCGGACATGTTTCCATCAGCTACTCTCACACTCATGCCAGATTCCGGAACCAATTCGTCGAAAAAATCCAAATTGCCGCACATGTGACTTGTTGCACCCGAATCAACGATCCAGGATTTGGTAGCACATTTCGTCGAATAAGTCACGAACGCAAACTCTTTCTCACGCGCAAAATTTTCTTCAGTTGCGACACGTGCACGTGGTTTGAATTCACGTTTGAACGGTTTCCTTGGCAACTTTTTCGCTTCTTCTTCCTTTTTCACTGCTGGACAATCACGCCTCCTATGTCCTGGTTGGCGACACTGGTAGCATAGCAACGGCTTCGATGTTTGGACACGTAACAAGGACTCACTTCGGTTGCCATGGTTTCCTTCACTCCGTTTGATTGCTTCGTCCAACAATCGAATTTTGACCATTTCGATTGTCAATTCGTTTTCCGGCTTGTTTTCCAAAGCCAGACCCAGATTGTCGTATGACTCCGGCATACTCCGCAGGACCATCAGCATCGAAATTTTGGCAGGGATTTCATACCCGGCCTTGGCGATTCTCTCGAACAAATCTTCCATTTGGTTGAGATGGGCTTCCAGATCTTCACCTTCCTGGTACTGCATGTTGATAACCTTCCGCAACATGGCCAGAACCGACGTAACACTCGAGGTTCGGAACTGTCTCTCCAGGGCGTCCCAGGTTTCGCTCGACGTGTTGCACCTCTGAATAATCCTTCGCTGGCTCGGCCCGACCAACAAAGCAATTGTTGCACGTGCTTTTTGGTCGCCTTGATTCCACGCTTCGGTAATCGGATCCGGGGCTCGACTCCTAACAAACTTCCACAGGTCTTCTCGCACAAGGAGCATCTCCACGTTGAAACTCCAGCTTTCATAGTTGGTACTGTTGAGTTTCTCGATTGCGTACTTGCTTCCGTCCATTTCTGGCAAATTCAATTGCGACGAGTTTTTCACCAACACTTCAGAAACGGTTCTTTGTACTTTCTTCGCTCCTGGGCCCATAACCTATTGGAGGTTTATGGCCATAGATCGAACTACCAAGAGAAGACTACTGGTACAGTTAACAGGTTTATTAAGACTAACTTTTACTTGAACTGATCGTTTCTTAAATAGCTAAATTTACAGGTAACTATGGTAATTTCAGTTGTTTATTATTTTCCCGATTGCTCAGTTTTCCACCGCTATCTCCAACAATCAAGCCATTCGGGAACAGTTCTAGCATTGCGACTTTTAGGCCGGACGGCGGAAAGCCCCCATACCGGAGGAGGGTCCCCCATCTTAACGGAGAGAGTGCCCACTGGGCAAAAATTGTATCGGAAACGATGCACCAGCAAAGTTCTTTGAACGACGCGTGGAAAATTTTCAAGTGTTTGGAATGTCGGAAGGATGTCCGTGTTCTAGAAAGACTAGCTGACTATCGTAGACCACTTTACGGAGCGAGGAAGAAAATCAACCGTTCGAGAGCGCGGTCTTAGCGAGCGAGACTGACTGATCTTAGATGACTGAGTAACTCAGTCCCGAAGTCATGGAATAGGACCCTAAATTAATGAAAAGTATTGATTCCTTTAACATAACATTTCTTAGGTAAGTTGAGGTAACTTGAGTGATTGATACCTGCATAAAAATTCAATTTTTTTAATAATTCATGGATTAGGAAGGGAGGTTTGATAAATAAATACAGAATTATTATTAGTTAGAAAGATTGCTCGGATACGTTTTAAGGGAAAAAAACTAACAACTGTGTATTATATTCCAATAATATATTTATTACTACTGTGCAAGTGAAAATGATGAATAATGTAACCAATAAAAAGTTTTCTAATGTAAATAGGTATTATATAATTTGATAAAATCACATTTCATGACAAAAAAAAATTATTTAAAAAAACAAAGACGGTTTCAGTCACAACGATTTTACATTCATCAGAATCAGATGTAATTCGTTTGTTTTGTTGTTTTATTTGGGATTTTAAGCCCCTTGGGTTTATTCATCCCATCGAATGTAATTCGCCATTACTCGAAGGATTATATTCCAGCTTATCGATATATGCACCCAGATGTTGAACTATTTTAACAACTATCAACGCATTCTCGTTTTCTATGCAACATATAACAACACCCGACTCTGCCTGCCGCATCCGGAAATCCTCGAACGAAGCATTTGCGATGTAATGATTCCACAAGTCTATGGTTCCGGGAATCATTAGCGTACGGTTAAGGGTCATTTGCAACGCTGCATTTTCCTTCGATCCTAAACGCAGTTTGCTGCTCGATGCTATGGTTTTGATCTGCTTGAAAATCTGTTCTGGTTCATTGGCCTGATCTGTCGTGCTCGGAAGCGTGGTGACAAGTCCCAATTTTGTTGCCAATATCGTCCGTTCTGTTAATTTATTTTTAAGAAAATCAAAATAGTATTGCTTGTTGCGTTCGATTGCTTCTGCTGCTGATTCTTGAATTTCTTTGCAATTGAAAAAGAATAAACAATAGCGAGAAAAGGTCAGGAGATTTGTGCATGGAACACTCGCACAAAAGGCAACAACGGTTGGTATCAAATTTTGGCGTTTCTTAAACACATTTTTCAAATCATCCAGCTTTTCCAATCCTTTTTCTATTACTGTATCCGAAACACAGGTATCTATCCACAGGTTTTGAAGATATTTCCGATCGGTTACACATGCATTACACATGCGCAAAAAGCTTACATCCACAAGCTCGACCGGGTTCGTAGCATTCAAAAACTGTTCAATTGTTATCTGAATGAGAGATTCAATCTCAATAGATTTCCCATCCCGGCATAATTGGGTTATATGCTGAGACTTTGTCGTACAAGCATCGTCTACTTCTAGCAAAAAGTGAAGTTTTTTTAAATATAATTCTTGGCGCTCATCATTTTTCTCGCCAGTCTCAGCAATGATCCATTCGAAAAAATTCAAAGATGAACATCTTGTGCGTAAACGGTTAAATCGCTCAGCATCCTCTCGCGTCATTTTTGTCAAGGCTATCAAAAGAGACCATCCTTTGGAGCGTGCCTCTTTTATGAACACTCGGAATGCACTGGAAATCGTAAAGCAGTGTCCATTGCCAATGATCAGCTCCAAATTTACAAGTTGGATAGCCATTTTGGGGATTTCTGAACATAATTTAAACACTTGCAGAAGCTCATTGATGGCCTGACCATAGTGAGCATCTTCTCCACCCAGCTTTTTTGCGTGATCGAAGGTTATTTTGGTTATACTATCATCTCCGGAATGTTTTCGCAAAAGAGAGAATATTTCTTTAAATGCCAACGACATGCCTTTCAACAAGAGCGTTAGCATTCTGAAACTTTCGGTTGGCATAGACATAAGAAACGGAAGGTTGTATTCTATTCCGAAAAAATTGATGTCGATATCGTTATCATTCAATAGAATGTCGCACTTTTCTGCAATCATGTGTACAAGCAATGTTCCATTTTCTCGGGCGCGATCATTAGAAAAAATACGATTTCCAATGGTTTTAAATGAGTGATTGTTCAAAGTTGATATTTTCTCTAGACTTTTTGTTTGAACATTCAGGTGAGTTTTTGTAAGAAGTCCCCAAATAGTCTGAGATTGAGCTGCTACCAGCAATTGATATCCTCTGTGATAATTCAGCACCTCCCGCAAGCCGAAGCAAATCGAGCAGATAAGATTAATTTCGTCGGCGAGAGTTAGATTTTTCCAATTTTGTAACGAATGGATAACAGTATCTACAGCAAGAGCTGTACCCAAACCGGTGCTTATCGAGCGGGTCGCATTATTGACTATCGGAAGCAACGATGAAGGAGCCTTTCCAGCATTCATCATCCGTCTGAGTAGCAATTCACTTCCACTGGCAGTCAGTGAGAACATATGCATGACCATTGATAAAAACCGCCTACGTGCTTCGGCATTCTAGAATCAAAAGAAGACACATGTATTACGCAATACAAAGTCGGAAAAAGAAACAGATAACTGAAATATCAGAGAGCAACCGTCTTACCTTAAATGGATTAAGTGATTCTTCGTGTTTGCCCATGTCGTAGAGATTGTAAGAATCTCGCGCCGCCCCATATGCTGTCATGAGCGCAGAGCCGATCACAGCTGGTGCCGCTAGACCTCCGGTTGCAAAAATACTGGCTACGGAAAATCCTACCCCTGCTGTGGCAGCAACAACATCGGTATACATCATCAGTTGGTCGATTGTTCCGACAGTTCTGCAGCTGATTGACAAATCATGGTTCTCGTTCAATCGAATTTCACCGTCCTCCGGAAAGCAGAGAAACCCTTTCGGAAACTTATTTGTGTCCAAGAAATTTTTAAAATCTGTGTACAATCGGCCATTCATGTCCAAGAATTGGAATCCTCCCTGTGGGAGCTTAACTTTTATCAGATATGTCAGCAGGTTATCCTGCTTGGAATCGACCCAAACCAACGGTATCAGCAAAAAACTTCGACTCCTCATACGCTGCACCACTTTCCGTAATTGTTTCTTATATTTTTTTAGGTAAAGAAAATTCTGGTCACTTTCGATAAAATTATTCAGGTTGGTAATGTCCAGCTCGTAATTTAGTGCATGTCCTAGAATGTTCATGATATGGATCTCAGTTTGGGCCGCGAAAAATTCGCCAATATTCATTGGCTCTTCATTCCCGTGGTGATTGAGATCGAGTCCAACTAAGTTCTTGATAAGTGTCTTGGCATTTTGGAAGGCACTTGATTGCTTGAATTTATCCATCGTTCTGTGGGGGACATTGAAATTAGAAAACCAAAATAATTTAATAGGTGTCCTACGCTATACTTACAACACATCAAAATCTTATCAATAATGCTGCCAAACGAATGAAAATATATTTTAATAAACGTTCACGATTCAAGCTGGCTTATTCAGCTTGATGGAGTTGGTGACAGTGATCGAGAAATGCATGCAATGGGGTGTATGCAGGGGGTGGTGAAATTTTTCGTGTAGCTGCACGGTCAAGAAATTTAAGTCAAACTCAGTTTGAGGAAAGTAAAAAACCAAGTCCCATTTTGTGAACTAAATTTAGCGCATTTTTTGGTTTCTCAAGTTATCTCTCCGGGAATGAATAGAAAGTTGACAATTCTCGAAAATTTCTAAAAAAAAGGTTTGTTTGAAATTCTAAACATGTTTCTAAAACCATTTTTTCAACTTATTTGTTCCAAAAGGGGTGCGGCGCAGGGGTGTCAGGTGTCCTGATTTATCAGGATTAGTCTTGATTTTCGAGAGGCCGTCCTGATTTTTCAAAACCTCTTGAATTGTCCTGATTTTTTTAAAAATGGCCTTAAAATGTACTGATTTGTCCTGATTTTTTAAAAATATCTAATTTATAACTAAATTTATTGTAAAATGATGAGAACATCAAACAAATCTTAAATAAAATAGTTTAACCAGATTAAGCAATAATAATCTTCGGTTAAAACGATATTTAAATAGTGTTTTTCGATATTTACTGCAGGTCAGCCAAGGTCATTTTTGCCTCATTTGCATAAATCCAGGCGTCATGAGCGCCTATATTACGCCTTTAGTTATGCAATTTAGTCAGAACTGCATGTTATTTTCACCAATTTAGTGGTGTCCTGAAAAATCCTGATTTTTGTCTCGGCGGTGTCCTGATTTTTGACAAAACGACCTGGCACCTCTGGTGCGGCGAAACTTTTCGTGTCCGGCTGGGTTGCCAGGTGCCCAGATTTGTCTGTAAAACCAAGACCCGCTTAATAAAAATTCTACTAGGGCTACTAGAATTCTAGTAGCAGTTCTAGTAGAATTCTAGTAGAATTTCTGCAGGCAGCCAAGTAGAAAATGGCCCAACCGTTTCTACTTGAAATGAATTTTCCCGTTTAAGAATGACAATTCGAATGAACGACGGCTATGTGTGCATGTGTAAGTGAACGACGAACACGTATGAATGTGTGAGTGAACGCGAAACCTGTACTACTACCAATGGATTTGTTTACAAAGACATGTGGTGTTGTCGAGTATCTAATAATGACTGTTTATTTACATAGAAATCATAGGGTAGTAAGAAGTAACATAACAGGGTGGTTCAAATACAACATCTTCCCTTTTCGAAAAAGTAATAACAATAATTATATGAAAAAGAAAAATTTTACATGACAAAATCTGAAAATCTTGATGGTTTTTTCACTTCTCTTCTAGGTCGCTCTGCAGGAATCTCCGGAAAACCCTTCTCGTCAGTTGAGCCGCTCTGGTCAACGCTTGAAGAAAAACGTTGATCCTGTCGTGGCAGTGTCGTTTTATCCCCAGTTGCGTTGATAGTGCCATAAACACGCTGCTTCTCTGGATTAGGCAACTCTCGATCATCTTCGCTGTTCTGCTCTACTGACTCCTTCGTAATACACATCGGATGTAAACGTTCAGCCTCCTCCTGTCGCACTGGCTTCACCACTTCAGATGTTTGTTCGTTTCGTTTGCCGGGTTTCACGTGAACCGCACTTCTACGGTATATCGCGCCATCGCTCATTTCAACTTCGCATGACTGATCCTCGAGTCGCCGCAACAGAACTGCTTTCTCCCACGTTGAGTGAAGATCCGGTCTACGTTGAACCAGCACTTTTGCTCCAACTTGTAACTCTGGCAGCTTCTTTGCTCTTTTGTCGTAACTCATTTTGGTAATAGCTCTCTTGTGTCGAATACTTTCCTCTACATCCTGTGACTTGGGCGGCTTCAGTCGGTTCGCGATGATTGGTACGGTGCTTCGAGTAGTTCTGCAAAACAGTCTTTGGTTCGGACTGGATCCTACAGCATTCGGAGTATTACGATGCTGCTGTAGAGCTCTCCAAAAGTCAGCTCCACTTTTTACGCACTTTTTGTACAGCTGCTTCATAGCCTTTATTGCAGATTCTGCTTTTCCATTTCCCTGGGCGTGATACGGAGATGACGTTACTGGCATAAAATCCCATTCTCGTGCAAATTCCCTCCATTCTACGTTGTCGAACTGTGGTCCGTTATCTGTGACCACTACCTCCGGACTTCCATGTCGTGCAAAATTACGTTTGCAGATTTTCACAATCGTATTGGTTTTAGAGTCGCTTAAGAAATCTACTTCGACAAAGTCTGAGAAACTATCAGCTGTAACCATTATAGTTAATTTCTTGTTGCCAGTCTTTATTTCGCCCAGGTCAATATTTACTCGCTGAAACGGGTACTCTGGTATAGGGTGCGTGGTCATGGGAGGTTTGCACTGATTACTGCTAAACTCCATACAAACTTCACAGTTTCGGACATAATTTGTAATCTGATCGGTCATCCCTGGCCAGAAGAATGACTCTCGTGCTGCACGAAGCGTATAGTCAATACCTAGATGCGCCATGTGTAAATTATCTAGCAGCTTCTTTCGTAGACTTTTTGGCACTAGCACTCTGCCACTCTTGAAAATAACTCCTTGACACGTTGAAAGATCGTATCTTATTGCCCAGTAAACGTACATCTCATCTTCCAAATCAGCTTTATTTTCTGGCCATCCGTCGATTAGCAATTGCAATAGCCCCCAGGCCCTTTTAAAACCTTGAGCGAGCAATTCCGCGCGTAGGGTTGCGTTCAATGCCACAAATTGAGGTTTTAGCTGTAAACGTGCATCAGTCCAGTCAGCTGATTGCACCGATTGCACATATACTAATGCAATTATGAACATATCATACCATCCTCCGCCTGTATAACACAGATTGATCGTTTAACGACTTTTTTCCTTTCGGTGTTGGTGATCAAAGTAGGCCTGAAAATTTTGCTCGGTTTTCACAACGGTCATTTTGCCACCATACCGAAGAAGCCGTGGCCGAATTGAAAAAATGGTAAGATCTACAAATAAGTGCAATTAAATGTTTTAAATGTTTTTTTTCTTGTCACAGCTCGTCACGGATTCAAAGGTGCTAGCGGTCTTCTCCAGAAATGTACCAGAAATGGCACCAGAGCGCTTTCACAGAAGCGTTCTTCGCGGGAGTTTGGTTTTGATTGGAACAGGTAAATAGAAAAAATTCAAAAGTGCGATTGATTGCTCATTCGATTTCTCCCTTCTTTGCAGCCTTTGGTTTAAACATTGCACTTAACCAGCCTTCCATGTAGGTGCTCCATTATTGCCTCTAGCCCCAGGTCACCAAAGCACTGGGTCGGGTGGAATTCCAGTACCCGGACTGAAGGAGAAGGTAGGAGATACGAGATGGTAGGAGATAAGAGCGTCCAGGCAGATTGTGCGTTTTCAATTTTTGCGAAAAATTGTGCGTTTTCAAGTGTAATGTTCGTGTAGTGTTAATTTTTTTAAAATAAAATGAAAATATGTAAGATAAAACTACAGATGAAACATTTCATTGAAATTGAGAAATTTCCTTCCAATGCGGTTTCGTTCTTGTACGCACTCATACATATGCAATCATACTTCTTTAACACACTTACACATAAGCATTTATCTAACACACCGATACAATCAAACCATGACAGATGTCAACGAAAGCTGTCATTCTGAACCGGGAAAACCAATTCAAGTAGAATCGGTTGGGCCATTTAATGCTTGAATTCAATTCGCGATTTCGAAGCTAATTTTTGACAGCTCGTGTGTGTGCAAGAAAATGTAAACAAACGGGTGGAAATACTAGCTTCTAATTAATACACCCTTATTCTTGTTTACGGCGTATCTGTCGTTCGTTCGAACAGATACTTTCGATCGAATTCGAAAAAGGTATTCTTGTTTTCGTTCGAACGCGATACGTTCGATGTTGGTGTTACCAGATGAATTTCGAAATTTCTAAGCAGCCCTGTTGTATTGAAATGACATTTTCGTCTGCCAATCAAATGTAAACAATCGTTATTTGTGAATTAGTGAAATTTGGCTATCGGATCGGAGTACGGCAAGGAACCAAGCAAACGACCCACGGACAGGGACAAAAATAATTTGTCATCGAACGGATGTGGCTTGTCAACAAAACCATCAACGGTAGCTGCTGAAACCAGTTAATATTGAGACTTTTTTGTGATAGCAAGGAGTTCAACAATTCGCAGCCGATACCAGCCGAAGGGGGTGGTGCTATCGCTGTTGCTGCTGGAAAGTTCCCCCGCCGTAGGAGATCAGAACTTGACGCTGAATTGCGATATAAAAATGAAAAATTATTTAATAAAAAATAGTTTTTAACCTTAAAAATTATCATTTTGTAATCAAAGATGCAATTTTGAAACCTTCCCGAAAAAAAAACAAATTTTTTACTCTACAATCGATTCTATACTTTGGCAGAGGTTTCCGAGTTAGTTGGCTCAATTCGGTCTGGATTGAATTTATTTATGTTTAGTTCACGAACCCCTTTTTTTCTAATTTTTTCTTGAATTTTCACAAAATACATTGTTATTTTTAACCGCTTTTGTATTTTTTAATCGGTATTGAATTGATCAAACGGTAATGATTCGCAGTATCAGACTCGCGTTTCTTAGTTCATAGAAAAAATACGTTCGTTCGAAAACGGGAATGCAATTTTTTTGTTCGTACGAATGATGTTCGAAAAATCGAACGGTTCTCATTCGTTCGAACGAAAACAAGAATGCAAAATTGCAAAACTTTCGAACGAATGCTATTCGATCGAAAACGAGAATAAGGGTGATAATTATTTTCTTTGATTTGGTTAGGATTTTCAGAAAATGACGGATACAGATTTGGAGTAGAAGGTTCAGAGATTATTATGAGCTATAGGAGAAAATGTGTATGTACCGTGAAGCATCGCAAATCGACATCAAAAAAGGTCAATTTTTTACTACTCTAAAAACTATTCTGAGTATTTCACATATTTTTGAATGAAAACTCGAGCCAAATGCACATTTTCAATTGCAGTTTGTTAAAAGAGTAGTCAATTAACGTTCCTTTAAAATTTGGGAAAGACCCAACAATTGGTAAGGTAGAATTTTTTATTCGAAAAAACCTAAATTTTTGCTATTTTCTATTAGGTTTCCTTCTGCAGCTGCATACAATCAGGCGTAATAATTTAAAAGCTGGAAAGCGGATTTTTATATTTGATGGCTGTTGACAAGAAAAAAAATTATATCCTTGGATTACTACACAATTCAAGTTTACTTAAAGGCTTTTCAATTGCCATCGTTCAAGGGTTATAAAATGTTTTGTATTTTTATCGGACCTCATGATCTTATTTTTTTTGGAAAATTTTATTGAAAATTATATTTATACAACCACTAGCCGTAGAAAATTTTAAATTAAAACTTAACATTTTATACTGTCTTACGCTGAAACTATTTAAATTTTTATATAACGTATATATTAAATGTAACAACTAAACCAAATCCAATAGTTATAGTTTAAAGTAACAACGGGAAAATCGTTCTTTTATATAGACCAACGAGAATCGCATAAAATTTAATATGAAGATATGATAAAAAATATAGATTATTGGCAAAAATTTAAACTTAAGAAAATGGATGAAAAGATTGATTCACATAGGGGCCGTTCAGATACCACATGGACAGAAAAATGAGATTTTTGACCCCCTCCTCCCCCTCCGTGGACATTTGGCAAACCCCTGCCTCCCTCCCCGTTTGTCCACGTGGACAGATTTGAAATTGTTTTTTTTTGTAATCTAATTTGTAATAATTATAATTATTATTAATTTCAAAATTATCATATTTATAGCTTGCTTTCAAGTGGCTACTTGTTGCTTAAATTTGAACTGGAAAGCTTTGCAATTTTAAGATTTTGATAAAAACATCTTAATATTTATTCACCTTTAGAAAATGTTTTGAAAGTAAGTATGTCCACGTGGACACTACCCAAACCCCTTCCCCCCTCTCCGTGGACATTTTCATACCCCCTCCTCCCCCCGTTGTCCAGGTGGTATCTGAACGGCCCCAGTTTTCTCTGACCGACTGACTTTTTTTAAAATGGAACTATCAGATAGAATTTACTCTCCTACCAGGCTAATTTATTTAAATTTACTTTAAAACAAACTCCAATTTTTCAAAGGAGTGTTTTTTTTTTTCAAAATCATTCGGATTTATGAAAACTTAACTCAAAGCAATGTAAAGTTGTCTATAATTTATCGTTCACCCAGAATGTTGCTCACGCTACATCGTACTACTCCAGATGGCAGCAGCGCAGCTTCGAAAGAGCGGATGGGAGGGATGCTTGAAGAATGCTTGAAATCCAAGCATTCTTTCAAGCATTCCAAGCATTCATTTTGTTAAGCGGGAGTCTATACAAAGTTCGGTCCTTTCTGGTTTCAGTCGCTATCTCTCCAAATCGTTCATCCGAAACGCTGATAAACTCAACAACATTGACTTCAGCAATTTCTTGAAAAGCCGCTTCCACTTTGTCGCTTTGTTGGGTCCTTTCGCTGGGTATGGCCGTTCTTGATAGCAAATCTGCTATATGCATTTCACTTCCTTTTCGGTACCGAACTGATATGTCGTAACGTTGTAGCGTCATTCTCATTTTTTGAAGACGTAGCGGTGCATCTGTTATTGGCTTCTTGAAAATGTTCTCTAAAGGTTTGTGATCGGACTCTACGACTGCAAACCTTCCTGCCACATATTGATCAAATCTCTTGCACGCGAACACAATTGCCAAGCATTCCCGTTCAATAGGAGCATAATTTCTTTCCGTCTTGCTCAGAGTTCGTGAGGCGTATGCCACCGGTCTGCCTAGTTGAAGTAAAACACATCCAACTCCCAGCATGCTTGCGTCGCATTGAATAACTAGCGGTTCAGTTGGATCGTAATAGCGCAATATGGGTGCCTCTGTCACCAACCGCTTAATTAATCGAAAACAATCTGCCGCCTCTTGATTCCATTCGAACTCTGCTGTGTCACGGGTGAGCCTTCGAAGTGGAGCACTAACTTCAGACAACCTCGGAAGAAATCGCCCCAGGTAGGTGACTAGCCCCAAAAAAGTCAACAGCTCTTTCTTATTTCCTGGAGGTTGAATGTCCAAAACAGCAGATATTTTGCCCGGATCTGGTTTAACTCCTTTGTCCGTCAAAATATGTCCGAAAAATGGCACCGACGATAACGCCACCTTTGCTTTTGCTCTGTTCAGCTTGAGTCCTCTTTCTCTGCATCGTAGAAATACTGCTTCCAAATTTCGATTGTGGTCGAGCATGGCTGTCTCCATTGTGTCACCACAACCGAAAACTACTACGTCATCTGCTAAACAACGTACGCCTCTAAGCCCGGTAATAATCTGTTGTTGTGCCTTTTGAAAAACTTCAGGAGCGCATGAAATCCCAAATGGCATCCTCTTCCAACGATACACACCCATTGGTGTCCAGAAGGCCGTCAAATCCGAGCTCCGTTCATCTAGATCCAAATGCCAAAATCCGTTTTTTGCGTCGAGTACCGTGAACACTTTCGCTTTAGCAAACTCCGGAAGCAGCTCCTCTATCGTCGGGATCTGATGATTCATACGTTTTATAGCCTGGTTTAGTTCCGCCGGATCCAGGCACAGCCGTAATTTGTCGCCTTTCTTAACTAGCACGAGATTGCTCAGCCACTCCATGTGTCTGTTGACCGGTTCAACTATTCCTCTTTTCTCTAAATCCTCTATCTTGGTTTTCAACTCCGGGAGATATGCGAGAGGAATGCGTCGTGCTTTTTGTTGGACCGCTGTAATGGAATCATCAATTTCAATTTTGAATTTCCCATGGAATACACCGTCACCTTCAAAAACGTCATGGTACTTACGGAGGATCCCATCACAGTTCTGATGCAAAGCGGTCACATTGTATATATCCTGTACTTTGATGATTCCAAGGTCGATTGCCGATTGTGACGACAGCAACGGTGGTCTTGTTTTCTTGACAATCACAAAAGTTAGTGACTTGGAGCCATCTTTTAACTTAACGTCCAAGTTCACTTTTCCTTTCGGCGCTATTATTTTTCCCGAGTAACACCTCAATTTGATTTTCGTGGGAAAAATCTTCGCATTTGGTGACATCCGCATCAGATCTCTATAGCAAAGCACGTTCACTCTGGCTCCTGTATCGACTTGTATGTCCAGAGGCTTTGGTGCTCCAGTGCAATTCACTACTCTTAGCTGCACCATAATTTTTCCAGCGTCCTTCATTTGTTCACCGTCAACCTTGGCAATGTCCACGTACTCACATTCTTCCTCGTCATCTGAACTTTCCGCACTTCCAGAGCTATCTTCCATTTGTCGGATGTTTTTGTTCCTGGGTCCATTCCTCACACGATTCGCACGACAAACTGCTTTGTAGTGGTTCAGCTTCCCACATGCGCGGCATTTACTTCCGAACGCTGGGCATTTTTTTTTATCTTTCGGGTGTTTTCCGCCGCAATACTTACACTTGTTTACAAATTTCATTGTAGCTGTCAAATTGAAAGTTTCCCTGGCAGAATCCTTCGTGACTGACATTCGTTCGTATTTTCGTGCCAGCTCTTCGATTTGTTGATGCTCTTTGACTTTTTTCACCATGTCATCCACCGGAATATCACCAGCCTTGAGTAGCTCCTTTCTCGTCTGATGGTCTCGCACACCAGCTATCACTCGATCTTTAAGCAGATCTTCCTGCTGAGCCGCGGTGTACCCACAGCTGGTCGCCTTCTTTTTAAGCCGTTTCACAAAATCTTCTATTTTTTCTTCTTCCTCCTGGCACATCGCATTAAACTCGGCACGCTCCATCCGTCGGTCACGTTGTGGTCTCAAATGCTGCTCGATCCGAGATAAAATTTCATCCGGCAACGCAAGCTCCTCCTCCGTCAGTTGCAATTCCTCAACTAGCATCACACCTTCTATTCCCATGACCGCCATCAGGGTCGCGACTTGCTGATTCGCCGCCTTTTTCGCTACCTCCGTGGCTAAGGCGTAGTATTTCCACTGCAGCCGGAATATTTTTATCGCCTCTCCGTCGTCACCGCCCAACTTCAGCGGTACTGGAACTGGTATGTTGGCCATTTTAAGGTTAGGTTTGTGCCGTAAACCTTCTCGGTTAAAATCTTCCCGATTCCGCTTCGCGTCGCGATTTTTATTACGGATACTGTTACCGAATTAAACGTACTACGATTAAATCGCGACTTTAACCCGTTACTGAGACATTAAATCGAAAAAATGCCCACTTTTGACACCATGTTTACAAAGACATGTGGTGTTGTCGAGTATCTAATAATGACTGTTTATTTACATAGAAATCATAGGGTAGTAAGAAGTAACATAACAGGGTGGTTCAAATACAACAGGATTCAAACTATGGAATCCATAATATCGTATGGAATCCATAGTTTGTAATCCTGTTGTACTTTGTAAAAAAAAAATCAAAACTTTTGCTCCAACATGTTTTTGTTCAACAATTTTTATAAGTATAACACTTCTTTCACCCAATTTGAAAATAACACAATTTTCTTTTCACATTTTATCTAGTATCAGGAAGCTCAGAGATTTTCCTCCACCGGTGGGTTGTTTACCAGCGAATCGAATATTCACCACTCGATGGCTCTGTGGCTCCAAATACGGTCAGTTCTCGGAAGCACAATATGGTAATCGTTTCCTTTTGCCAGTAAAACCGACCTGGTGTTGCAGTTAGAGTAAGAATTCTCGTCCGTTGCATCCAGAATACCGCCTTGACGCTCGACATCTTTGAACGCGTTGATTCCAGAGCGCCGATTGCATTTTGAAAACCACCTGATTTTCCGTTCGATATTCTTATTGTAGATGTAAATATCTGTAGAATAGAAAAAATAAAATAAGATTATTTTGAATTAACCATCCTAAATTAACACTTTTACTGCTTGTGGCTGCTTTTTTCGCCATCTTGTTTTTGATTGATGATTTCAGTTTTTCTCAGGTCCAGTGTTGCCGGATAAAAATCTGCCTGTAGAATTAAAGATTTTTTTTTGAAAACTTTAAATTATTAATAAATTTAAAAACATTAGAGTAAATAGAAATGATAAATTCAGCACTAAATTAACAGATCACATTTAATGTTCCAGGGCTAAGTCAAATAAAATCTTACAGAGACAATTTTATGTATCTTATGTTTGCAATAAATAAATGAATCAAATAAAATAAATTCTCAACATCCAACTACCTAATTTTTTTCATTAGATTGTATTAATAGAAACGGCTTAAACATTGCTTTAATATATGATTAACTCAAAACAATGACAAAAAGCACTGCACATAGAATAAAATTTCAATTCAACGATAAAGCACTTATTAAATTGAATTGATCATTTATAAGTTAATTTATATATTTTTGTAGTTTCTTTATTTGAAACGGCTCATGCCTTGCGGCTTTAAGGACCCGAATAGCAAAGACCATGGTATTAAGATAACCGAACAATGATTTTCAGTTTAACAATAAACTTCATCGGTTTTTAATTGTTTTTGAAAATATCAGAAACACGGTATTACAATAATTTTATTGTGATTATTATTGTTACAGTGTACTTCATGGTGAAAAGAAGATCCAAACCAAATCAAACATTAGTAAAATTTTGCTAGTTTTGAGCATAACAATTTTTTCGTGTATGAGTTTTGTTTTTGTGCAGCCCGCCATTTTGGCCAAAATAATATTTTTGTTCCGCTGACAATTTTATTGTGAAAACGACGTGGTAAGTCCCTTTTTATGAATAACTAGGTTTTTTTTCAACTCATATTTTTTTTTTTACAGATTTTTAGCAGTTCCGCGGCGCCGCTTCTACAGCGAAAATGGGCGGAGGCATTTGCGACTACTTGGGTACGATGACAGATTGGCCACAAGAATCTATCAAAAACCACCCCAAACCAGTTGCTTCACTGGTTCACACCCATTGCAGTATGAGGACAACGATTCCGGTAATTTTCCGAGTGACAAAGCTATTGGGGGTGCTGGAACTTCGTCCGAGCTTCCTCCACCAATTCGTTCGCCACCAGTTCCGGAAACGGTATTCAAACTTATTGTTATAGACAACCTGGTTGCATACCTGTGTCCACGGAAATAAGCTATGTAAACGCCGTAGTAAAAAATCATCTGTCTTCACTAAAGGAATTCTCAATCTGGATGATATGCTGGAACGGAATGGAACGGATGATATGCTGGAACGAAACAAGCGGGCTCCTGAAAAGTATTGCCTCGACGTACTAATGTGGCAATGAGCATCATGGAGTGTGTCTGTAAGTATCTGTTTACTGGTACTTAAAACCTTTAAATTTGTGCTTATCAATATATTTTTTTTCTAGCATACTCTGTGTACATCAATATTGTTAATGTGGACAAATTATACTGTAACCGAGCGTCGGGAACCAGTAATTCAAACTCCAGGTTTGGATCAGATTGGGCAGCCTATTTGCGACAGTTCTTGGTTCAGAAATCTCCCGTCAATGCAAAACAGTCAGTTTTGCAACAGTTTGTAGTCTGAATTTTGATAACTAGAGTTAAGTTCAAATCAGGGCTGAATTTTAGCAACTACAATCTTTATATTGAAAGGCAATTTAATCATTTATAAATTAAAGTAAAATTATTCTTAATTTCTTTTTTAATTAACTAGTTTGCTTCAGTTTTTCTTGTTTTAAGGAATTATATTCCTGATTGGCCGTGCTTTTGAATAAAAGTTTACAAAGTTTGTTCAAAAGCACAACTAATCGTGAATAAAATTCCTTGAAACGAGAAATAACTTAAATTTCCAATCCATAAAAATTAAATTGTTCATAGTAAACCATGAAATTTCATGGTTGAAACAATAATTATATACCATAGAAAAACCTTGATTTACATCTTCATTTCAACAATGGAAATAAACGGATTTTCATGGTTTTACTATGAAAAAGTGGAAGCTGTTATCACCATGAACTTCATATTTTTGAGCTTCCGAATGTATGGGAAATCGCCATTTTTTTCATGGTCACGCTGCATAACAATACCCCTTTTTCATGGTTATTTTCGCCAAAACAGTGAAATGTATGGTCGGAAACTATGAATTCCAATGTGCATTCACGGTATCGTGGACGATAATAAGCATTGTGTAAACCATGAAATTTATGGTTTGTGAATATGGAATTCATGGTTTTTTCATTGTACAATTCTATTCGGGGAGCCATACTGGTTTTGTATGTTCACAATTGTTTACTAAGGTCTACATCACTTTATCAATTTTTTAGTAAATTTTTTCACATGATAACGATTTATAAGGGTATATACGCACGATAGTGTGGAGTGTCTATATTACAAAGCGCACTCCAATTGTGGGTTCTGCTCCAGTTTAGATTTTCAAACAAACAAACAAGCTCCCTTTTAGTTGAAAACGTCATAGAACTTTTCACTCCAATTATTTCTGATTCCAATTTTGAAAAAAAGCCTAAACCCCTGTTGTTACGAAAGGTAAGAACCCCGCAAAGGAACCTACCCCATAGCAGAACCCACAATTGGCGATCCTGCCAGGTTGTTCCTCTTGTTTGGAACAATAAAGTATAACTATGAACCAAAGAGATCTTCGATTTTTTTTCACAGTTCAGATAGTCGCCATTTTGATGACGCTGCCTTAATTCCTTTTATTTTGTTGTTGGCTTACCGTGCCGGGAATCAAAAAGATAATTTTTGCCTTATCCTAAATCAATTTAAATCAAAAGGGTGTACCAAAGGCCAGGAAAATGTACAACTTTGTTGGTAAGAAAAATTGAACCTGATGCAAAATTCCGATTACCTAGATGCTAGTTAGACAGCAACCGTTTTTTAAAGAGAGTGATTGGTGAATTGATTGCGTGGCACAGCCTTTGTCAAGCTGATAAATAGTTTACTGGTGCATGGAAACGAGATGGTAGCCCCTTTATCTTGTTAGACTGTTTTTTTTTCCCTGATAGTTCATTTAGTGTTTTGGCGCGATGCAGACTTCCGCCTAACAAGATTTGTTTGTTGCTTCAAATCACTGACGCGATGCAGACTTCCGTCAGAAAGAGTTCTTGATTGATAAGCAGTCATTTGGCGCGATGCAGACTTCCGCCTAGCATGATTTGAATGTTGTTTCAAATCACTGACGCGATGCAGACTTCCGTCAGAAAGAGTTCTTGATTGATAAGTATTGTTGTCAGTCATTTGGCGCGATGCAGACTTCCGCCTAGCATGGTTTGAATATTGCTTTAAATCTCTGACGCGATGCAGACTTCCGTCAGTAAGAGTTCTTGACTAATAGTGGTCATTTGGCGCGATGCAGACTTCCGCCTAACATGATTTGAATGTGCTTCAAATCTCTGACGCGATGCAGACTTCCGTCAGTAAGAGTTCTTGATTAATAAGTGATCATTTGGCGCGATGCAGACTTCCGCCTAGCATGGTTTGAATTTTTTTTTCAAATCTCTGACGCGATGCAGACTTCCGTCAGTAAAAGTTCTATGGCGCGATGCAGACTTCCGTCATTAAAGGTCTTTGATTGATATACAGTTACTCGGCGCGATGAAGACTTCCGCCTAGCTTGATTGAAAAAGTTCTAGTTTGATGATGAGCAGATTGGCGCTATGAAGCTATGACTTGAGAGTTGCCTTGAATATTTGGCTCGATGCAGACTTCCGTCAGTAAAGTTTTTTGTAACTTAGCTTTAACTCTAACTTCGTTTGGTTTGATTTGAAATATCAGGCGCAGTACAGATCCCTGTCGATAAATCCCATTGCTTGACGATGATGAATGATTCTACTCATTGATTCAATCGCTTATGATTATGCTACTTATATGTGCTTTGAATATGTTTCTTGTAAATTATGCCAGCCACAACGTGCTGACTGATGTATATTTTGCCTGAACTGAAGACAGATGAATCATTCGTGCCACATTCCAGAATCCATTCAAAGTTAGTCTTTAATCTGAAAATAACATATTATCAAAAAAAAGAGCCACGTATGGGAATCAAATCGTCTTAAAATGTGAGAAGCCAGAAATTGACTTTATACCCACTCCAGCAGTAAGGAAAAAAACCCATCAAATGAATTATGCTTACATTAATTATTATTAAAGGTAAATGAATTCCGAAAAGCGAAACATAAGAGAGTTTCTATAGTTTAACCATATTACTGAAAGATCAAACAAACTTCGGAAAGCGTCAATAGCACACATCAAATGGAAGTGTGTTCCATGCAAGCGATTCCATTCGTAAGGAATGAACGGTACATTTACTTTAGAAGCCGCATTGAAGCTTTTGATCAACCAGTCATGGGCACAAATGGTCGGATAGCCCATATATCCGACACAACAAGATACTATTGTAGTCATTATCTAGTCGGAGAACGTGAAGTTGACAAGAATTTTTGCTGTTCTGGGGATTGTAATGGTTTTTACTGCTGTGAAACTTTCAAATTCACAGAGATATCATTCTACCGATATACCGTGAACGTTTAATGTATTGCATAATAGAATATTCTTCTTTTCCTTAAAATGTTTGATTGATCCTTAATATTGGTTCCCTGACATCAAATAAAACCATTTTTAGCCTAATTTTCAATAGAAGAATATGCCTTGTATCTGGTCGAAGAACTCTAACGGGGACAAGCATGAAAAATATCTAGTAGTCGAACACGACCATTAATGGGGATCTGAATGGTAAAAAAAATCTTCTTGGTAATTAGGCGCGTATTGGCAGCCTTATAGAATTAGCATTTCTATAATAAATATAAATAGTTTAGAACAAATAAACTGAAAGCTTATAGCAATGATTTGAAAGATATATTTTAATCCACAGAGATTTCTTTAATCAACAAGATCAAACAGCAGTACCCACTATACGACATTATAATAATTTGTGTTGCCTTTAATGTCTTTATTCATATTGCAAGAAGAATAATGTAAGCTCATTTTTCCAGCTGTGACAAAAAGGAATTGTTTTTTTGCTCGAAAAGCGTACCAGGAAGTACAAAGGGATCACGAGGGTTTTTCTCTTTTGAAACCCATTCGAATACTATGAACAACTCGCAGAAGCTGACGATAATGTTCTGAGTTGAATGCTTGTGGTCCTTACGCAATGAGGCACTTGTCGCCGATGAATGTTTGTGTTGTGTTGTTTGTTTTCCCTGTCCGATGAAGATGCTTTTAGATCGCCCAGAGGGCGATCATCCTTATGATGCTGGGTGGTATGTTTCGGTACAGATCCATACCATAGGTGATTGCGACCGGTCACTGTGCGAACGAGTATCGTTGGTGGATGTTTCCAGGAATCATTCCGGTTTTCCAAGGCTGTTTCTCGCGGTCATTTCATCTAACTGAAACGAAGCTTCGAAGCCTGTACCCGTTTCTGTCGTAAGTGTCGTCTGAGTAGTGGTTGTGTTATCAGCGTAGCGGTTACTTTTATCCATATATTCCTGGTGACGATTGTCCGTCACATTCGAAAGAAAAGGGTAGCGTTGTTTCATTCAGTAGGATTTGTTTATGCTGTTTCGGTTGCCGTTGTTCAAGTTATCTGGGTTGTGGAAGCGTGAAGTACCATCGTATTTATCCGCTGCAAAATAGCCACAATTGCCATCAATCTTCAGGTTTGCAAAAGAGCCCTGATAGCAGCGCTCTGATATTAATGATGTCCAAGCAGAGACCACACACGGATGCTCTTGTTCTGCTGCACCTTCGAAAAGGGACGAGCATGATAGGCAGCAGCATCTCATCACTATTGGTTACGCTTAACGTCCGAATTACGACAGCTTTGTGCAGCAGCGTGGCTCGAGGTTCGTTGGAACCGCGGGTGCCCAGAGGATGACTGTTTCCTGGCACCATCGTGTCTATTAAGGTATATGGGATGGAAGTAACATCAATAATTTTTGAATTACCTAGTTGAGTTTAACTAAATTTCCCTAAGTACCTACCGGAATGCTTTACATTGTGCTCTTTACTTTTGGGACAAAGGGGATCGGGCCCGACGTTCGATTTTGACACAGCAGAGCCATGCGGATCACCACCGGAACGTTTCTCGTGTACTTGCAAATCGGTTGAATCTTGCGGTTTAGTCACGAAAAGTTTCTTGTTGACCGTCCAGAATGCTTGTCGTCACTTAGCAAGATGATTGGCTTCGTCAGATAGTATTGGCGAAAAATTGGCCTCAGCCATAACCTCAAACTTTGATTTTCTGGCGGCCTCACCAGTGATGCTAGGTGCGTTACTAAAATCAGTATTTGTTTGATTTCAACTAATTATAATATTTCTGAATTGATTAAATTTTTTAAATGTCAACAGCTAAACGTTTGAATTCATTATTAGGCGTCCCAAAATGGATGAAGATAAGCCATATTATTCTAATGAATTTTTAAGGTGAATTTAAAAACATCTGAAATATGTTTTCATTGATAGATTCAAAATTTGTTTCTATCTTCTAAACGAATCCCAAATCATTAACTGTTACAAAAAAGTAATTTAATGAAAGCCCGTCTATGTTGACTTTGAAAATAATCACCTGCATGCTCTGATTATTATAAACAAATCCACATAATTCGCTACATCGTTTAAGTGTGCGATACAGGCAGTTGTTATTCCGTTCAGATAAATGTTGCAATCAATTTCTACGCATTCAATTGCCTTTCATTTTTGTCTAGAAATCTACGGGAATATTGCAAATTCTCAGTATTTATGAAAAGGTTTTTCAATAACAATGCAATAACAATGCAATTAAAAAATATAATCATTTTCCAAATATCAATGCACTTGGCAACCCTGAACGCCCAAAAAAATCAAAACACGAACCAGGGATGCCAGGTGTTGAGGAGTAAAAATCTGGGCAATTTTGAAAAAAAGTCTGTGTTTGCCTGTGCACAGGGAAGATCACAAATTTGATACTAAATAAGACATTTGACGGTGCGTGTGACCGGGGGGGGGGGGGGGGGGGGGGGGGTTGGTTTCCTGTGGTACTCAGGTTTATTATCGCGCTAAGAATACTGTTTCCTACCACGTATCATACTTATTAAAAAAAAGAATAGGTAATGAATGCTTGGTGAAATACCAATGAATACAAGCGAGATTTCAGTCTAATCTTGCACTTACGGATCAAATCCGATGCATAAATCTTGGTTTCATCACTCAATTTTGAAAATCTGTAAAATCTGGGCACTCTCAGCAAAAATCTGGGCAAAATCTGTGTCTGACCAATATCTGGACGAAGGGTCAAAAGTCTTGGTTTTACAGACAAATCTGGGCACCTGGCAACCCAGACACGAACACCGTGTATTGTTTTTCCACAGGGTGAATTTGTCGATATGAGTACCGGAAAAACGCGTTTATCGTGCGCCCTTCTCAAAAATCGATTCTGTTCTCCCATGGTTTGAGGTTATGGCTGCCCGAATACGAAAATATTGTAACACAACAGTTCCTGTAGCAGTTATAAAACGATTAGAAACAGCGTAAAAAAACGTTTAGATAATGATATCTGAAACCATAAAAAACATTGCACTTATCTTGAATTCCAAAACGACGGTCTGTTGAATATGGCGTTAAGTTATGTTACTGTTTAAAACTATTAAAACCTCTGTATGGAGACACTGTTCTAGGAACAGTCGGGATATGGTTTATAAAACGCTTATGAATAACGTTTTCACTGTTCCTAGAATGAACATATGTAGGCATATTTTGAACGATTTATCAAACCGTTAATCGAACTGTTACGGAAATCGGTGCACGAACCGTTCGATCCAAAATTACTTTTTTTTGATGGCCTCATATAACGTAACCATTGAAAAAAACTATAAGATTGTATCGTTAAACTGCTAAGAGACGATAACCTCAAAGCTTTTTTGTACCCTCACCCACACAAAGATGAAAATATTTTGGGAATTTTCGGATTTTCATTATTTAATAAATTCATACTTTCAACTCATCTTCATTGAGATTTTATTAGGTACTTACACAACGGTGTACAGCCGCTACGGAATGCCTGGTAAACAGCTAGGCCGACGGACCAGGACCCTGGAAAAAACCTAACCATTCCGGGGGATCCGCCTGGAACGACAAGTACTTGTTTAGGACCACTCCATACCCTTCCGACTTTGTTTTCATCAGCTCCTAAACCAGGTTTCACACACGACACACGGGCGGAACATTGTCGCAGCTGCTGGATCCAGAATCCTCACTCCTCCTTCTTTCAATGTGATGCATGGCTCCTTCAGCGAAAATGTTGCTGAAAAAAAGCCCTTTTTATGTTTGTTATTGTTAATGTATAAAATTAGATTTACCTGTTGCGATCATCGCTAGAAAAAGTCCCTGTATATATGTCCTCAACATCCGATTTGCGGCTGCCGATTGCCGTCCGGCAAACCACAATCGGAGAAAACTTTGGTGCTGGTATTTACCGGTACGGAACTTTGAAACGCGAAAAACGAAGGCTTCTTTTTCCTCTTTTTTGTGTTGTCGGCAGTGATGTCAACTAGACTGTTTTTTTAAATTGTATCAATGTGGAATGAAAATGTGAAAATAAAAAGTGTTATTGGAGATTAATTTTTATTTTATCTTTTCATCGTCTCAGCAGGGAGTGGGGGGGAAGGGGGGGGGGGGGGTTCAGGTGAGTTTTCATTACGTCGTATGAAACACCCCAAGAATTCACAGAAAACTACTGCAAAAGTTATCAAAACAACTTTAAAATTTGTATCTGACGTATAGAATATGTTTCTCAGGCTGCAAATATTCTAAATGGAATTAAGTTACGACTAGTTTATGTCAGTTTTTGTATTATATTTTTTCGTAACAAAAACTCCTTCTTTACATTTTGTTTCATACGACGTAATGATAGCTCACGCGAGTTGTGAATGTAGCATAATGAATGAGTAACAAAAAATATTTTTAATAGATTCGACATGTTAAACTCAACTCAAGGCTCAACAGCGTGAGTAAAATTTAGAATAGAATACCAAAAGATTTGGTTGGTATTTATAAAACTTGAAATTAAATTTTGAATCTAACATTGCACCGCCATCAACTATAATTTTTTGTCCATAACAAATAAGATATATCAAAAATCGAAAGATTTTTTCTATAATGAACTTTTTATAATTATTATAACTCTTATAACTATTTGATACATGATAAGATAATAGATTGTAGCATTAAAGATAAATAACAACTCCTTAAACGACGAAGCCATTGTATTAGCAACAAAAATGTATTCATTTTATGTATCTGTTTAGAATAAATAAAATAAATTACTCAATATATTTATTTATTTAAAATACATACATTTTCACAAATCAGTGCTAATTTTTTTTTTCGAGTCATCTGGCATCTCTGACCCGCGTTTTGGTCATTTTGACGTGAGTTTGACATATGACGTAAACGCTATGTGTTAAGGTTCGAGAACAGTTTTATGATTATTTATAAAATTGAAGTAAATCGTTTAAACCTTCATTCACCTTTTCAAATACCGTCACTTATTTACATGAACGTTCATATTTCTTTTTTATCGTTGTCGAAGTACAGTTTAAAACAATAGCTACGTTCATCGAAACAATCACTATTTCTAGAGCCGTAGATGTATCGTACTGATTATTCAAGATATAGTTTTTTGGTATGCGGGTGAGGCCTCCTGCTAAGGTGGTGTTCGTGTAAAACTGTCAATATATCCTAATAGTAATTGATTGTTTTGTTCAATGTAGCGAGATTATCGGAACTACGTGTTTTTATATTTTTTAAGCCAGAATTAAAATGTGCATATCTTCAGCGATAGCAACCGTAGAATCACATCCTTTTTTAATTGGCTTACATAAGAAACTCTTAATCGTTATTAGTAGACAATTTGTTAAGATTATCTCCAAACTTAAAGTTACTTAAATTCGTCAAAAAGATTTTACTGGAGTCACTGCCGCACCCATGATTGATTTTGAATCTTGCAGTATGGCCGACGGGCAGCCTTGATTGGATCACTCACACTTGCAGGCAAAAACATGGAACAATCATTGTTGCATAGGACAATGGTTCATCTTGTTTGAATAGCATACGAATGAATCATGTTAAGTGTAGATGTATGTGTGACAGGTTTTAATTTCAGGGTTAAAAACTCACAAATACTAGCAATTTTAACAATTAAATTGTCATTTCACTGTCATAAATACACGTTTAGAAAAAGTCAGGTAGAACTTTTATTGACTGGGGACTTTTGACCCTTCGCCCAGATATCCCAATAAACATTTTGGCTGCTTAAGAACGGCAATTCGCTGAACAAAAGCTGAGCTAAAGCGTATTTGCTGCTTCAGCTTAATGGTTGAATAAAGACAAACTATAACCATGTTTCAGCGTTTAAAGAAGTCTCAGTGCAGCCAATGAAAGGAGTTGAAGAGTTGCTTCCATAACACTATTTCAGCCTTTGTTCAACCATTCGCTACCATTGGAACTTGACAGACTGTGAACTGTGGTAAAATTGCCCTGCATGATGGCGGCTTGATTGGAATTAGAGGGGAATTTTTGTTTTCTTTATGCAATGAGATTTTTTTTATGATTTCTCATTTAGCTTAATTTTGAAATAAAGAATAAATTTCCTCATAAATTTTATTTTTAGTGCCCAAAACTGAAAAAAAAGATCATTTCTCTCACACTTATTTAAAAAAAAATATTCGGTTGAGAGGCATGTTGGTCGCTTAAGATCGACAAATTTTCATCGCGCCGCAGACTTCATGATTGGTTCTGCGTACTGCGGCATGCGACCAACAAGCCGGAGGTTTAAAAGTCGGGGCAGCTGAAACGAAAAAAAAAACCACAGAGAGGGGAAAAAGTGGGTGCGAAACATCTGACAGACAGACATTTGACTTTTTTTATTTTTTTTGGATGATCCGTCAATTGACGTTTAATCACTGATAACTGATGTACAAGCTCGAACAAAAAATCTTCAGAAACGTGTGTAAAATTTCCAGTGCTCTCTTTTAAAGAAGCCGTTAAAAAGTGACGAAAAACAGTGCCATCTATTGCTTGATTTGTAACTTTTGAACGGCGCAATAGATGGCACTGTTTCTAGATAGCTCTTTTGAAAGTAAGAATTTTTCGAAAGGGCGCAATGGTATTTGAACTCATTAATAAATAAATTTGAATACATGAATTGCTCTACATAATTAGATGAACTACGAATCAATTTCAGCTTAGAAAAATAGCATCATTATAATGTTGTTACTAGAGAGGCTGACGAAATGACAAATATACAAGCTGTAATTATTAAATTCCAGATACGTATTCTAAATTTCAAATGCTATCATTCAAACAAGCCGAACCAACTTTCGAAGTACCAGATTCTTGGAAGCGCGCAACTGTATATGATCTCAAAAATTTATAAACTAACGTCGTAAACAAATTTTACCTTGATTCTTTTTTACTAAATAGGACTAACTAACAACTTTGAACAAGCCAGACGAATCAGTTATTTAATTAAGTTGAGCTTAAAATTAACAATCCAACGAAGAAATGCAGATTCTAAGCTACTCTGAGCGGGCATTTTCACGCATCATATCTGTTTATATTAAGTGCTTCATGCTAGTTTGAAGCAATTCGGAAAACAGCTTTAAGCGTAAAACTTTGATAACGCAAATCATAAATGTGTAATAAATCTTCAAAATCAATTTGCTCGAAACTCGTTAAATAGATACGACCTTTTCATAATTGACTAAAAATTTGTTATTTTGTTTTGTTTACATTTAATTTTCTTCTTGACAGTTCTCTCTGGTGTCCTTGGAGACATCTGGTGGCTCAACCAAAAAACATAAATTGATTAAAAACAGTCGTTGGGACTTTACACACTTTTCAAGGCTTAGCTTGTACATCAGTTCATCAGTGGTTTAATGACGTTTGCTGAATAACTTCTCCAGATCTAGATGATTAAAGGCTGAAGACACGTGAATTAGTGAATTTTTGAGACCTTCTTTCAGCCAGATTGCTGATTAAAAATTGAACCACGATATTTTTTCAGCGTTTATTCAGCAAAAAGTGTTTGTTGGGATTGGTCAGACACAGATTTTGCACAGATTTTTGCTGAAGGTGCCCTGATTTTACAGACTTTCAAAATTGAGTGATGAAATCAATTTTCATGTATCGGATTTGATCTGTAAGTGCCAGATTAGACTGGAATCTCTCTTGTATTCAGTGGTATATGACCAATCATTCATTAAACATTTTTTTTTTAAATAAAACAATGTTTGTTATAAAGTTCTCAACGGAAATAACCCGAATATTATAGTAAAACAAAACACTCCCTCCCCCCGCTCACACGCCTCGTCAAGTTTCTTGTTTTGTATGTATTTACCAAATTTGTGATCTTCCTTATGCACAGACACACACAGACTTTTTTTCAAAATTGACCAGATTTTTTATCCTCAACACCTGGCATCCCTGGTGTCCAGTCAAGAAATTTAACGAGAGGTGCAGCCGGAGATGCCAAATGACCTAATAAATCAGGATTTGTCCTGTTTTTCGAAAGACAGTCCAAATTTATTTGATTGTCCTAAATTTTTGAGAAAACCTCTGCATTGAATTCCCGAATAGGATTGTATCGTGAAAAAACAATGAATTCCATATTCACAGACCATAAATTGTATGGTTTACACAATGATTATGATCGTCCTCGATACCGTGAATGCACATTGAAGTTCGTATTTTTCGACCATACATTTCACCGTTTTGACGAAAATAACCATGAAAAAGGGGTATTGTTATGCAGCGTGACCATGAAAAAAATGGCGATTTTCCATATATTGAAAAGCTGAAAAATATGATATTCATGGTTCTTTCAGCTTCCAGTTTTTCACAATAAAACCTTAAAAATATGATGATTTCTATTGTTTACCCACTGAAATAAAAATCTGTGTACACGTTGAGATTTGTTTACTTGTTTTTTGGTTTTGTCATCATTTTTGCAGATTAATTAAACTGAAAACAAATAATTTGTTTCAAAGTTTTATTAACACTTACTCGTAACACTTCACACACTTAATCACTCGTTGATCACGTTTAGGCCAGAGACTCGGACTTCCATCCTGTAGAGACTCTCGGCATCCATCAGTTTAATTCCAATAAAGCTTCCCTCGTCGGAATTTGGAACTGCGGAATTACACGTCAGCTTCTAGAAAGAATGGGATTTTATCAGATTATTAGTCAATATAAATATGCTATAAAAGTACTTACCATCACCACCGCAGATGGGCCCATCACGTCTGATTCGTCATATCCGCAAAAAAATCCTAATTTTCCCGGATTAAGTAGTTCCGATCAAAAAAAAAACCCGCACAAGAGAAAACTTCCGCAGAAAACGCGCGTAAATTAGCTTCGACACGGTTAATTGTAAATGTGTAGAAATAGCAAAAGTTAAAGTACGTTTGGATTTACATTTTACCATGAAGTACACTGTAACAATAATAATCACAAGAAAATGATTGTGATACCGTACTTCTGTCATTTTCGGCAACTATGAAGTATTTTGTGACTTTGTAAATTATGGTGATTTCATAATTAAAACCGGTTGAAAGATATTTAGAAACTACGATGAAATTGATTGTTAAATTGAAAATCATTGTTCAGTTATCTTCATACCATGGTTCTTGCTATTCGGGCTGTAAATTAAAAATAAATCCGATAATAAACTTCGGTTCCGATAATATTGAAATGGTGTTTTTCCATATAAACGGCAAACCAGCAAAAATTCTCAGTGCATACACGCAGAAAAAGAATGGGGGATGGTTTCAACTAAACGTTTTGTTATTTTATTTTATATATTCAATGCAGACTTTTTGATAGCTTTCATAAAAAAATAGATCAAAAATAATTACAAAATTTTATTATTTATACACACACATTTTTTATTACTTACAAATAAAATTTGATCATTCTACATCAGTCATTCGTCCAGTGCGGACGCATCTTTCTAACCGCTGTATCGATTTGTGTGTTTTTTTTTCGCAAAGTAAAAGTGTGCAGTTAAAAGTGCGAGCATCTCACGCGGATTGTTAATTTCGCTGATTCGGTCGTCAATTGCCGAAACGAGGTTGATCGGAACGAGATATTGGTCGGCATCTCATCAAGGACTATCATTCTCATCACCGCCATCTTCAAAGGCCATCATCCCCATCCGAGGAAGTCTTCCTGTTTGCCCCACATATCCGGGTTTGGACACCGCCAGGGCACTCACTCGGGGGATCTGGTGCTAATTGCTGCCACTGAGTAACACAAGACGGCCCAGAATTCGATTGGTTGTACTCCCAGACGTCGCCATCTTGCTTCGGAAGAGGACCACGTGGTTGGAGCTAATAAACTACAGACACAATTATAAAAAAGGCTTGTGAGTTTTTCTTCTTTTTTTTTCACTTTTTTCTATTTCTATTTTTTCTCTTTTGTTTATTTTGGGCATCGTGAGCCTTGCTCATATTTTAAAAACGGAAGGCATTCGTGTCCCTGTTGAGAAATATGAGCGAGGGCGGGGGGTTTCAATCGGCAACTGTAGATGATGAAGATGACATCTACGAGAATGAGGTGCATTTGGAGGATTCAGATGAAGCTGGTCCCTCAAATGCAGACCATTCTCGAATGATTGAGCGTTCTACTTCCTCTACAATTGAAGATAAAACAACCCGGCTCCGAACCTACATGGATGGTATAACTTTTTCTGGACCTTGGGTGGTCTTCATCCGGCCCAAAAAAGATGGAAAACGCCTCAATGTGGTACAGATCACCAAAGATCTGGCGAGGTGGACCTCCGTGACCAGCATTACTAAGGTGCGACCAGACAAGTTGCGCGTAGTAGTGGCTGACCGAAAGGCTGCTAATGAAATTGTTGCCAGCAATTTCGTTAATCTAGAGTACCACGTTTTTATTCCGTCTCGAAACGTGGAGATCGAGGGCGTGATTACGGAAATGAGTCTGGAGGCAGATTACGTTAAATCCAACGGCGTTGGTAAGTTTAAGAGCCTCGATTCAACCTCGGTTGAAATCCTGGACTGCCGTCAACTCAAAACTGCCAGCGTCGTGAATGGAGTTAAAGTGTACTCGCCTTCAGCCTCATTTCGCGTGACCTTTGCGGGTACCGCCCTCCCTCACTTCGTTTTGATTGACGGAATGTTGAGGCTTCCTGTGCGACTCTTTGTGCCTCGCCCAATGAGTTGCAAAAGGTGCATTAAAATGGGACACACTGAGTCCCATTGCTGCAACAAGGCACGCTGCCCTCGTTGCGGAGATATTCATGAGGATGGAGCGTGCTCAGCAGTAGAACAGAAATGTGTCTATTGCGGGGGCTCACCTCATGATATCTCTGGGTGCGAGGCATTTCAGAGTCGATGGGATAAGGAGAGGCGTTCTTTGAAAGAACGGTCCAATCGTTCATACGCCGCCATTTTGAAGAGCGTTTCTCCCCCGACTCATCCTAAGTCAGGTAATATTTTTGCAGCTCTGCCAGTTGACAATGAGGACACCACTGATGAGGAGACACCATTTGTTTTCGTAGCTAACTCCCGGAAACGTGCGAAAACAGCTACTAAGCCCTCAAAAGTTCCTAATAAAATAGCAACACTCAGCCCTCCGATAAGCGCTACTAAAAAAACGGTTGCAGCAAAAAAAGAAAACCTGATCCCCCCCGGATTCCGCGCGACTTTTGCGCCACAAAATAATTCCTCACCCACGGTCACTCCAACCCCAAAGGAGACTCCAATAAATAACGCGGTTCTGTCAGAAACAACTTCACAACCAGGACTCTTTAAGTTGTCTGACATTCTTAATGGAGTTTTCACGTTTTTCAACGTATCTGAATCCATAAGAGGCATTGTTACTACAATGCTCCCCGTAGTAAAGTCACTTTTGAAGCAATTGATGCAAACTTGGCCCCTTCTTTCAGTTTTTATCTCTCTCGATGGCTAATTTACGCCGAGAGGTCGGAGATATCACTGTTCTACAGTGGAATTGCCGTAGTCTACTCCCTAAAGTGGATCCGTTCAAATTTCTTCTTCATGAAACTAGTTGCGATATTTTTGCCCTTTCCGAAACATGGCTTTCTTCTCAATCTAACATCTCATTCCACGATTTTAACATCATCCGTCTGGATCGCAACGATTCTTATGGAGGGGTGCTTTTGGGGATCAATAAGCGCCACTCCTTCTATAGAATCCACCTCCCTTTATCAGGAGGAATTGAAGCTGTTGCATGTCATACAACTATAAGGGGTAAGGACTTATGCGTTGTCAGTTTGTACTGGCCTCATAGAGTTGCAGTGGATCGAAATCACCTAGAGGATCTGTGCTCAGTACTTCCTGAGCCAAGGTTGATCCTGGGTGACTTCAATTCACATGGAACTGTCTGGGGAGAACAATTTGACGATAGTCGTTCTACTCTTATTTATGACATTTGTGATAGTTTCAATTTATCAATTTTGAACACGGGTGAAAAAACACGGGTACCTAAACCTCCTGCAAGACAAAGTGCAATTGACCTCTCACTCTGCTCAAACTCACTATCATTGGATTGCCAGTGGAAGGTAATCTCTGATCCCAATGGTAGTGATCACTTACCAATCAAAATAACAATCACCAATGGGGCCAGCACTTCAAATTCAACATATATGGCATATGACCTTACAAGACACATCGATTGGAAAAAGTATTCGGACGAAATAACAGATGCCATTGATTCTATGAATGTTCTACCTCCTTTGGAGCAGTACCACTTTCTTTCACGTTTGATCCATGAAAGTGCACTTTGTGCTCAAACAAAACCCATCCCAGATTCATCTGTTCCTCGAAGGACCCCAAATCCATGGTGGGACCAGCAGTGTTCCAAGCTCTATAAGGACAAATCAAAAGCATTCAAAGATTTTCGAAAACATGGAACCCTCGTCCTTTTTGAATCATATATTTCCCTTGAAAATCAGTTCAAAAAATTGATCAAAGGGAAGAAAAAGGCATATTGGAGAAATTTCGTGGGTGGTTTATCACGGGAAACATCCTTGAGTACTTTATGGAAAGTTGCACGAAGCATGCGTAATCGATCATCTACAAATGAAAGTGAAGAATATACACATAGATGGATATTCAACTTTGCACGGAAAGTCTGTCCAGATTCTACACCTGTGCAAAAAATAATCCGGAACGTGCCTCCTGATAGGTGTAGTCTGGATTCCAGCTTTTCGATGGTCGAATTTTCACTCGCCCTCCTCTCTTGTAACAATTCAGCTCCGGGAATTGATAAAATCAAATTTAACTTGTTGAAAAACCTTCCGGACGCCGCAAAATTTCGCTTGTTAAATTTATTTAATCAATTTTTGGAGAACAACATTGTTCCTCAAGAGTGGAGACAAGTGAGAGTTATCGCTATCCAAAAGCCCGGAAAACCAGCGTCCGATGCGAATTCGTACCGTCCAATAGCGATGTTGTCTTGTATCCGCAAATTGATGGAGAAAATGATTTTGTTTCGTTTGGATAAATGGGTAGAAACAAATGGTCTCCTTTCAGATACTCAATTTGGGTTTAGAAGGGGCAAAGGAACAAACGATTGTCTTGCTTTGCTGTCTTCAGAGATACAAATGTCGTACGCAAAACGTGAGCAAATGGCTTCAGTGTTTCTAGACATAAAGGGAGCTTTTGATGCAGTCTCAATAGAGGTGTTGTCAGACAAGTTGCACTCCCGAGGTCTGCCTCCTTTATTGAACAACATCTTATACAGCTTGCTTTGTGAGAAACATCTGAACTTTGCTCACGGAGATATTGCAGTTAGAAGAACCTCTTACATGGGCCTCCCCCAGGGTTCATGTTTGAGTCCACTTTTGTACAACTTTTACGTAAGTGACATCGACAGCTGTCTCTCTGAAGGCTGCACTTTAAGACAACTTGCAGATGATGGCGTAGTATCTGTAACAGGTGATACTGAGTCACATCTGCACAGACCTTTACAAGATACTTTAAACAGATTGTCTTCCTGGGCTTTGGGGCTTGGGATTGAGTTCTCTCCAGAGAAAACGGAGTTGGTAGTTTTCTCTAAAAAACATAGACCAGCTCAACCACAGCTCCAACTTCTTGGCAGAACGATCACTCAATCGAGGTGTTTTAAGTATCTTGGGGTTTGGTTTGATTCCAAATGTACCTGGAGAGCACACATTGAGTATCTGAAAGGAAAATGCCAACAGAGAATCAATTTTCTCCGATCAATCACTGGCACCTGGTGGGGAGCCCATCCAGAAGATCTTTTAAAATTGTATCGAACAACTATTCTTTCAGTGATTTACATTTACATTTACATTTACATTTATTTGTTTATTTCATCTGACATTCCAAGTCTACATGAATTATTAATTAACTAAAATAATCTAAGGTATACAATCACAAGTTAAAATCAACAATTTAAGTGTGAAAAGCTTCGTAACAGATTAGATTTTTGAATTTTTGATTTGAAAATCTCCGTGGATATTTGGAAATCGTGTAACTCGTAGAACCAATTGAAGACCTTGAACATAGCACGCAATGGTTCTTGTTGTCCGTAGTTGGTCCGTTGAAAGTTAATCCGAAGAAATTCGGAACTCCTGAAGTTTCGAGGACGTACATTAATTTCGATCTGTCTGAGTAAACCTGGACAGTCGATTTCACCGTCGATCAGCTTCTTCACAAAAATCGCGCGCGCTATCACACGCCTTTCGTAGAGTGTTTCCATATTCAGCAGGAGACAGCGTTGCTTGTAGTCCGGAAGTTCGTCTGGGTTGTTCCATGGAAGGAATCGGAGGGCATACTTCAAAAACCTTGATTGCACTGCTTCGATTCTTTGAGACCAGTATGTCGTATATGGGCACCACACTATTGAAGCTGTTTCAAGGTGAGATCTTACAAGTGAATAATACAGCGAACGGAGGCAGTAGGGATCCTTAAACTCCTTCGATAGTCTTATTAGGAATCCCAGGTTTCTGTTGGCTTTTGATATAAGGCAGTTTAGATGCTCACGAAAAGTTAGTTTTTCGTCGAGGGTAATTCCAAGATCCTTGAACGAGGATACCCTTTCTAGGTCCGAGTTCAAGATTCTGTATCTCCAGTGAATAACGTTGGTTTTTCGTGCGAATGAAATAACGGCACATTTAGGAACACTTATTGTCATTTTATTGACTGTGCACCACCGCTCGAATATGTCAATGATGGTCTGTAATGTAGTACAGTCGCTTTCGGATTTGATTTTGTGGTAAATTTTCAAGTCATCTGCATAGCAAAGACGACATTCGTTCGGCATATTAAACAGTATATCATTGAAAAAGAGCGAGAAAAGTATCGGGCCCAGATTGCTACCTTGGGGCACGCCAGATGGATTGCAGAATTCAGTTGACTCATAAGTTCCTAATTTGACCGACACTTGTCTGTTCTGGAGATAAGAAGCTAGCCAATCAATGAAAGCTTTTGAAACGCCCAATTTTTCAAGCTTTGCCAACAGCAGCTGGTGGTTTACCCGATCAAAAGCTGCCTTCAAATCTGTGTAGATTGTGTCGATTTGAAATCCTTTTTCGATGTTTTTCAGGCAGTATGATGTAAATTGGGTTAGGTTAGTACAAGTTGACCGCCCAGGAAAGAAGCCATGCTGATCAAAAGAAATGTACGTTTTCAATTGACTCATTATGGTATGAGTAATGAGTATCTCAAATAACTTTGAACCGGCGCACAAAGATGTTATCCCTCGATAATTCTGCATGTCCTGTTTGTTTCCTTTTTTAAACACTGGAAACATTGTAGATTTTTTCCACAGTCGAGGAAACGTAGATGAAGACAGTGAACGATTAAATAGAAGCGCAAGAGGTGCACTAAGTTGTTCGGCACAACGTTTTATTATGATCGGTGGTATTCCATCGGGCCCCGGTGAGTATGACGGTTTTAATTTTCTAATAGCAATATTTATCTCCTTCAAGGCACATTGATTTACAGATAAATTTAGGGCGTTAGCAGGTACAAATGATAATGCTTGCTCAGTGATGGAATATGGTAGCTTTTGCTTCCAGTCGGCTGCCAAAACTCACCTCATCAAACTCGAGCGTATCCAATACCGTTGTCTTCGCATCGCTTTGGGCTGTATGTCCACAACGCACAACATGAGTCTTGAAGTTTTGGCAGGAATACTTCCCGCATACTAAAAAACTATAGCTTAAACAGTCTAAACCAAACATCAACAGTTCTAGAAATAGTGATGGTCTCTGTAAAAGTAGCTGTAATATTAAACTTTACTTCGACAACATTAAAAACGAAAAATGAACGTTTGTGTGGAAAAGTGATGGTATTTGGAAAGTTGAACGAATGGTATGCACGATTAACTTAAAATTTTCTTGAATCGTCAAAATTATACCGAACCGTTACCCATAGCGTCCATGTCTTCTGTCAAACCCACGTCAAAAATGGCTGAAATGCGAATCAAAGATGCCAGATGATTTTGCAAGAAATCAGTACACATTTATTAAATCTTTAATTTTTTTTTTTCATATACTTTTACAACTGTTTAGAATAGATCTATATTAGAAAAAAAAGAAGTTTCTTTTTTCTTCTTCGCCTACATGCAGCCAGATGGTTTTGTACACAAAATTAGTACAGATTGATGAAAACAGTTTTAATTTTTTTTATATTCTGATACTGCTCAAGAGTAGTTTCAATGACAATGATTGAACTTGGATGCTACATATTACATCACACTAAAAGAGGTTCCGTACTTGATTTACAAAATGCTTTAAACAAACGCTTTAATGACATTATTCAAGATAATTATAATATGAAAGTTTCTTTGCGAATTCATGGACTTAATTAAAATTTGTTACATGCATGTTAAAAAGCCTTATGCGGACATTCCATGAAACATCAATTGCAGTAAATGCCATTCTCTACATAATCCACATTATTCCACATTTTATTTAGTATATCATATGTAAGTAAAACAACGAGTCAAAAGGAATCATATTGGAAGGTAACCCTGCTGGGGCTGAATAAATGGCTGATATTTTGTACAAGCAGCACCATACACCATGCCACAGAGAGTCGTTTGTACAAAATATTTCGATCCCGAACGATTTTATTCAAACCGTTTGCGCGGTCATTCAAGCAGTGCCATACACGATGCAAATCGTGTTCACAGCGACAAAATTTCATCGAATTACATCGCATTTGTACAAATGTTGTGTAGTCAGTGGCCCGCTTTAGGGGTAGAGCTTGAAGTTTCGATGGTGTAAAAACAACAATTACTACTGTTTTCGCCAGCAATCGTTTTTTAAGACGAATACGAGAACTATGGTTATTTTTTAATTTAGGCTAGAAAACATGCAATCAGGTGACATAAAATCATCGATTTTGTGTAATAGTTTTGCTAATGAATGAATGATGAATGAATTTATTATAATTTACTACGAAACAACATTTAATTTAGTTGACTTAAATGTTTAACATTTTCTAAATTGTTTAAGTTCAGTGCATTTGGCATCCCTGGTCGTTTTTGTCCGGTTGTTTACTTCTTGCGCCGAAAAATTGGAAGCTCGTCGCGTTTTTTTAAAACTTATCTTTACGGTAATTTACCGGATTCGGTTTCAGGACTCCCGGTGTTGTGATGCCCACTGTGGTCCGTTCCGAGCTGGGCTTACTCAGTTGCGGCAGCAACACCGGGAATTGGATTTTCTGCTTACTGAAATTCGTGCGCTTTTCAGGTAGGTGAAAATTTGTGTTTTGTTCTTCTTATTGCTCAATTTAACAAAAAACTAAATGCACCTTCTAATAAATAATTTTATTTCTATTCTAGCGCCTGAATTTCATCTCCCACAAATAAGGCAGCGGTTTCCGTACAGCAGCAACGTTATGTTGCGTGAGAACGGCGCACTCGGAATGATTAGGTTATTTCCAGGGTCCTGGTCCGCCGGCTAAACCGTTCACCAGGCTTTCGGTGGGCTTCCCTGCATGCCGTAGCGCTGGAGCTACGGAAAATTTTGCTTACGCTTTTCACCCCTGTGTAAGTATCTAATAAAATTTCAATGAAGATGAGTTGAAAGATTGAATTTATAAAATAATGAAAATCCGAAAATCCCCAAAATATTTTCATCTATGTGTGGGTGAGGGTAGAAAAAAGCTTTGAGGTTATCGTCTCTTAGCAGTTTTACGATAGAATCTTATAGTTTTTTCAATGTTTATGTTATATGAGGCCATAAAAAATACAGTAATCTTAATTCAAACGGTTCGTATACCTATTTCCGTAACAGTTCGGTTAACGGTATGATAAATCGTTTAAAATATGCCTACACATGTTCATTCTAGAAACAGTGCAATGCGCTGAAAACGTTATTCATCCCGAATACGAAAATATTGTTACATAACGGTTCCTGTAGTAGTTATAAAACGATTAGAGACAGCGTAAAAAAACGTTTAGAAAATGATATCTGAAACAATAAAAAACATTCCACTTATCTTGAATTCCAAAACGACGGTCTGTTGAATATGGCGTTAAGTTATGTTACTGTTTAAAACTATTAAAACCTATATATGGAGACACTGTTCTAGGAACAGTTAGGGTATGGTTTATAAAACGCTTATGAATAACGTTTTCAGCGCATTGCACTGTTTCTAGAATGAACATGTGTAGGCATATTTTAAACGATTTATCATACCGTTAACCGAACTGTTACGGAAATAGGTATACGAACCGTTTGAATTAAGATTACTGTATTTTTTATGGCCTCATATAACATAAACATTGAAAAAACTATAAGATTCTATCGTAAAACTGCTAAGAGACGATAACCTCAAAGCTTTTTTCTACCCTCACCCACACATAGATGAAAATATTTTGGGGATTTTCGGATTTTCATTATTTTATAAATTCAATCTTTCAACTCATCTTCATTGAAATTTTATTAGATACTTACACAGGGGTGAAAAGCGTAAGCAAAATTTTCCGTAGCTCCAGCGCTACGGCATGCAGGGAAGCCCACCGAAAGCCTGGTGAACGGTTTAGCCGGCGGACCAGGACCCTGGAAATAACCTAATCATTCCGAGTGCGCCGTTCTCACGCAACATAACGTTGCTGCTGTACGGAAACCGCTGCCTTATTTGTGGGAGATGAAATTCAGGCGCTAGAATAGAAATAAAATTATTTATTAGAAGGTGCATTTAGTTTTTTGTTAAATTGAGCAATAAGAAGAACAAAACACAAATTTTCACCTACCTGAAAAGCGCACGAATTTCAGTAAGCAGAAAATCCAATTCCCGGTGTTGCTGCCGCAACTGAGTAAGCCCAGCTCGGAACGGACCACAGTGGGCATCACAACACCGGGAGTCCTGAAACCGAATCCGGTAAATTACCGTAAAGATAAGTTTTAAAAAAACGCGACGAGCTTCCAATTTTTCGGCGCAAGAAGTAAACAACCGGACAAAAACGACCAGGGATGCCAAATGCACTGAACTTAAACAATTTAGAAAATGTTAAACATTTAAGTCAACTAAATTAAATGTTGTTTCGTAGTAAATTATAATAAATTCATTCATCATTCATTCATTAGCAAAACTATTACACAAAATCGATGATTTTATGTCACCTGATTGCATGTTTTCTAGCCTAAATTAAAAAATAACCATAGTTCTCGTATTCGTCTTAAAAAACGATTGCTGGCGAAAACAGTAGTAATTGTTGTTTTTACACCATCGAAACTTCAAGCTCTACCCCTAAAGCGGGCCACTGACTACACAACATTTGTACAAATGCGATGTAATTCGATGAAATTTTGTCGCTGTGAACACGATTTGCATCGTGTATGGCACTGCTTGAATGACCGCGCAAACGGTTTGAATAAAATCGTTCGGGATCGAAATATTTTGTACAAACGACTCTCTGTGGCATGGTGTATGGTGCTGCTTGTACAAAATATCAGCCATTTATTCAGCCCCAGCAGGGTTACCTTCCAATATGATTCCTTTTGACTCGTTGTTTTACTTACATATGATATACTAAATAAAATGTGGAATAATGTGGATTATGTAGAGAATGGCATTTACTGCAATTGATGTTTCATGGAATGTCCGCATAAGGCTTTTTAACATGCATGTAACAAATTTTAATTAAGTCCATGAATTCGCAAAGAAACTTTCATATTATAATTATCTTGAATAATGTCATTAAAGCGTTTGTTTAAAGCATTTTGTAAATCAAGTACGGAACCTCTTTTAGTGTGATGTAATATGTAGCATCCAAGTTCAATCATTGTCATTGAAACTACTCTTGAGCAGTATCAGAATATAAAAAAAATTAAAACTGTTTTCATCAATCTGTACTAATTTTGTGTACAAAACCATCTGGCTGCATGTAGGCGAAGAAGAAAAAAGAAACTTCTTTTTTTTCTAATATAGATCTATTCTAAACAGTTGTAAAAGTATATGAAAAAAAAAAATTAAAGATTTAATAAATGTGTACTGATTTCTTGCAAAATCATCTGGCATCTTTGATTCGCATTTCAGCCATTTTTGACGTGGGTTTGACAGAAGACATGGACGCTATGGGTAACGGTTCGGTATAATTTTGACGATTCAAGAAAATTTTAAGTTAATCGTGCATACCATTCGTTCAACTTTCCAAATACCATCACTTTTCCACACAAACGTTCATTTTTCGTTTTTAATGTTGTCGAAGTAAAGTTTAATATTACAGCTACTTTTACAGAGACCATCACTATTTCTAGAACTGTTGATGTTTGGTTTAGACTGTTTAAGCTATAGTTTTTTAGTATGCGGGATAAGCGTTTTATAAACCATACCCTAACTGTTCCTAGAACAGTGTCTCCATATATAGGTTTTAATAGTTTTAAACAGTAACATAACTTAACGCCATATTCAACAGACCGTCGTTTTGGAATTCAAGATAAGTGGAATGTTTTTTATTGTTTCAGATATCATTTTCTAAACGTTTTTTTACGCTGTCTCTAATCGTTTTATAACTACTACAGGAACCGTTATGTAACAATATTTTCGTATTCGGGTTCCTTTGAAAGATCGATACAATCTACTATCACTTCGGTTCCTCATCAGGTGTGAGGTCATGAACCCATTGGTGATCGTTAATTTTGAAAGGTTACTAGAGCAAAATCTTCATACCAGATTTATGTCTATATACCATGTCCTCATGTCAATGCCGGTAAACCCTTCTTCGTACTCTTCAACTCGTGTTTTCATCCCAGACTACGATAATTCTTCTGTCCAGTTTGATTTGTCTATGCAGCAGGAAATTCGTGGAATCCCGGATTCGCATCGCCCACTTCAGATTCCAAGAATTTTCGAAGCTAAATATAGACACGTCGATGCTGACAAAATGTACTTTACCGATGGGTCTCTAGTTGAGGAATCAACGGGATTTGGAGTTTTCAACGAAACAACTAGCGCCTCTTATAACCTCCAGTCACCATGCTCTGTATATATAGCAGAGTTAGCTGCTATTCACTGGGCCTTGGACAGCATCGCCTCACGGCCTGTTGGGCACTACTACATTGTAACGGATAGCCTAAGCTCAGTTGACGCAATACGCTCAATACGACCGGGAAAGCACTCGCCGTTCTTCCTAGAGAAGATACGGGATATTTTGAGTGCTTTAACAAGACGTCGCTTTTCCATTACCTTTGTTTGGGTTCCCTCGCATTGCTCGATAGTGGGCAATGAGAAGGCAGACTCTCTGGCAAAGGTGGGGGCGACGGAAGGCGACACGTATCCACGTGAAATCGTCTTCAACGAATTCTACTTCTTGGTACGAGGGAACTCTCTTGTCAACTGGCAGCGCAAATGGGACAAGGATGACAAGGGTCGGTGGCTCCACTCGATTATCCCAAAGGTAAGCCTTAAACCATGGTTCAATAGATTGAACTTGAGTCGGGATTTTATTCGTATATTTTCCCGTCTCATGTCCAATCATTGTTCCTTAGACGCGGTACTCTATCGTTTTGACATTGCTGGCAGCAATTTGTGTAGTTGCGGCCAAGGTTACCATGACATCGAGCATATTGTTTGGTCGTGTGAGGTCCATCTTGTCGCCAGAACGAATTTAATAGACTCCCTTAGGGCCCGAGGAAAACCACCTAATGTTCCAGTTAGAGATGTACTAGCTGTGCTAGATTTGGACTACATGTTCGAAATCTACCTTTTTCTAAAAGCTATCGATCTTCGTCTATAATTTCTTTTTTTATTTTCATATTTCCCTTTCTATCTTCCTTTCTCCTCTCACAAAGTGTTAAGTTAAGAAAACAATTGTAAACAACAAAATCGATTTTGGCTCCTTAAAGCCTAAAGGTATGAGCCGTTTCAAATAAAGAATTGTTAAAAAAAAAAAATAAAATTTGATTTAATTTGCATCCAAAATTCGGTTTATTTCATTCGACGTGCAACTTGAAAACGATAAGTGAAAAAAAGAAAAAAAAATATCAAAATTTTCCACCGAACGTACCGAACTAAACAACAACAGAATGGCCCGACGTAGGGCTAGACCTCATAAACCGTTTTGGCTGGACCAGACACCGGTAGATTTCGAAACTTTAGTTTTATTTTTTAATCTTTTTAGCTTTTTTTTATTTGCAGGAAACCTCGGAACCGGGAACATTGCGGGCACGAAAGGGTACGTGCTCCCGGAGGGTGCATCCCGGAACACAGTCTTGCTTTCAGAGCCGCAGGAAGAATCTAGATCCGGTCCTGAACGGATCTTTTTATCTGCATATTGGTTTCATGAAAGGTAAGCTTATTTTATAATCCAAAATCGCGAGAAAGTTTAGTTAAATATTCATGAAAATCATTTATTTTTCACAGATCGATGGGCGGAATAGATTCATCAGACCTCGAACTCCAATTCCATAGGGCCGAAATTCCGTCAATCCCGCAGGAACGGTCATCAATAGTTCTCTGTGTCAATAGGTTCTTCCAGAGTTGGCCTTTGCCACCAGCAGCATCGCCGCTGGAGCTTGAGGCCAATGGTTGGTAGTGATACCCCGTTTCATGAGTGAATAAATAAAGAAACATTGAAAAAAAAGTTGTATATTAATACAGCAGAATCTGAATAATTACTAATCATACTTTAATTTTTAAAACCCCAAAAAAATTGGACCTTTGGAATAACGAAAATAAATTTTCTTTCAAATCTCATTTTTTCAATTTTACCCAAAATTTTTTTATTATTATGAAAATAAATATGGTTCATTTTCAAAAAGGGCCTATATTACCTTAACATAAACGATAAGTTTAATTCCAAGTAGCGGTTTTTATCGATATAGACAAAAATATATTTCTGCTTTTTCCCAACCAAAATTTTTATTATTTTCGGCCCAAATTTGATTAATATTACAATAAATGTTTCTGCGTGTAAATTAAGGCTTCTGTATTGTATTTCACCATCATTTAGGCAATTTAACAGAATTTGTAGTGTCCTGAAAAATGCTGATTTTATCATCATTCTCCCTTTTAAGCAAAACAATCTGGCATCCCTGGGTGCGGCGAAATTTTTCGTGTAGCTGCACGGTCAACAAATTTAACTCAAAACTCAGTTTAAGACAAGGGGTGGTATGAAAAAAACTTAGTGATTGCTTTTGCTAAACTGAATCGAGCAGTCGAGCAGTCGCTTAAAGCAATTGCTTCGGTTGTTATGAATAAAGTTTTTCTTGACAGCTGTTTTCTCAGTCAGGAGCTTTTACTTTTAGAACAAGCTAGTTGGTATGAATAAAGCTCGAATCTGAAGCAATTGCTCGACAAATCTCATAGCAATTGCTTTATTTTCTAAGCATGCTCGGTAGCAGACTTTTCCAATAAAAAATTCTTTAATAACGTCATGAACTTATCAAATTAGCAATATTTCACTTCAAAACAATTCAAAAAGGTATTTTCAACATGGATAAAGAAAAGTCTAAGTGATAACCCAACTTTTTTCATATTCCTGTCGTTGTATAAAATCATTCGTCTAAGATGACAATAAACAAATCAATTAGTAAATATTTCAAATTAAAAAAAAAACCGGCTATAATAGTGGAAGAAGTCCCAATGGCTCAAAGTTAGAAATAAATTGTAATAATTTAAAACATAATACAGATCTCTCATTTTTTTTTATAATTTTTTATAATCCTAAGATTAAAAAAAAATCTAAATTAAAATGCGCGCTTATTGCCAATTTTTTTTTATACATCGGATTATCCCGATCCGAATACATGTGGGAGAGCTTATGATAAATATTAAAGTCCATTAAAGGCCATTTTTTGTTTGACAATATTCGAATATGTATTCATTTTTCTTTAAACATCAACATACGAACACGCATTAACAAAAAAATTCGGTCGTTCTTACACGCACCACCCGCTTCGTCGACTTCAAGGCTACTTTAGCCGTACTTTTCAATTTTCTGATCGTTTTCTTTCATTTTACTTTAGAAAACTTCAGATTCTGCTGGTTGGATAGCTCTATTTTTCAAAGCAAAAGCTATGTTCTAAGACTTTAGTACACATCCGCTAAGCAAATGTTTATTCATACCAAACTAAGCAAATGCTTTGGACTTTTGCTTCGATTGATTTCGAGCTAAGTAAAAGCTACCGAAGCAATTGCTAAACCTTATTCATACCACTAAAGGTCATTAGATACACTGGATATATACACACCTTGGTTTAAGGATTGAAAAAAAAACCAAGTCCCATCCCAGGCCGGAAAATCGGACTAAAATCGGTCGGGTTTTGGTTTATTGAAATTTTGAAGTTTTTAAAACCTGTTTTCCACACATTTCTTCTGAACCAACCCAATTTGGATTGAATATTGCTTGAAGCTACAATCAAATGGAAATCAAACGACATGTGGCACAATAACGATTTTTAAAGTGGATCCCGAATACCAAAAACCATGGTATTAAAATAACTGAACAATAATTTTCAATTTAACAATTAACTTCATCGTAGTTATTAAAGTGTAGTATTCATCCAACTGATCACCCCTAGTTTTGTTATACCACTCTGACAGCTAATACATTATACCACTATATATTCTGACGTAATAAAGTTCTCTTTGATTTTGTACTCCAACACGTGCGGACGCGTTTTCATTTCGCTCGTCTGAAAGTCCTCGTTCTACTCTACTCGCTTTTAATAATTGCACTGACGTTTTGAGGTTATGGGCCCAGGCATGGAGGAAAAAGCGAAGATTACCGCGTTTAACGGAAGTGGTTTCCATAATTGGAAATTTCGAGTGGAAACGTTTTTGGACATGCACGACTTGTTAGATTGTATCCAGCAAGAAGTGGTCGATATTCCGGATTTGCGATTGGCGGAAGACGATAGTGCCGCCGCGCGGGCTTCGAAAGAGCGTCGGATCGGTGAACGGAAAGTGCGCGAAAAGAAGTGTAAATCTTTGATCGTGCAAGCGATTGACGACAGTCAGTTGGAGTTGGTAAAAGAGTGCCAAACACCTAAAGAGATTTGGGACACTCTGAAGAACGTTTTTGAACGTTCTGGCGTCGCTGGACAATTGTTTCTGCGGAAGCAATTATTGAAATTGCGTTATGTGGAGGGCTCAGGTGAATCGATGTCGGACCATCTGATGCGTTTTGACAAATTAGTGCGCGAGTTAAAGGGTAGTGGTGCAACCGTGGAAGAGTCGGATGCAGTATGTCATTTGCTACTGACATTACCGTCATCGTTTGATTCGGTTGTGACGGCCATTGAAACCCTGCCAGGAGGTGTCACTATGGATTTTGTTCGAAAGCGCCTTTTGGATGTCGATCTGAAGAAGCGTAACGCTGATGCGACGGGAGGAAGTTCGGGTGAAGGGGTTGCGATGGCGGGCAAACACACGAAGAAAAAGTTGAAGTGCTTTGGGTGTGGTTGTGTGGGCCACAAGAAGAACGATTGTCCCCGAAGTGCGAAGGAGAAATCGAATTTCCGCAACAACCCGAACATGAAGAATTTTGTGAAGAACCAGAAAGCAAATGTTGGCGTGCAGGAAGAAAAGCCTGAAGTTGCTTTCGTGTCGGTTGAGGGAGAGTTGGTGCGAGTCGGATGGTTTATCGACTCGGGCGCCACAGATCACATGCTGTGTGATTCGAGCTATTTTTCGTGTATGCGTGCACTTGAGCCACCCGTTGAGATAGTCGTTGCAAATGGTCAACGTGTGTGTGCGAAATACATTGGTGACGTAATGCTGTATACGATTGTCGGCGAAAAAGTGAGAAAGTGTGAAGCGAAAAATGTGCTCTTCATCCCAGAACTGCACTGTAATTTGTTCTCGGTGAAACGCGTGACGAAGTCCGGTTTCAAAGTGTGCTTTTCGGGAGAGAAAGCCGAAATAAGTGCGAACGGTAGTGTCGTCGCTGAAGGCCGTTTGACAGGAAAATTGTTCGAGTTGGACATTTTCTGCAAGAAGAGCGAGATGGGAACAGCTATGTTTACCGGTAAAGTATCTCGCAATGCTATTTTATGGCACCGACGATTCGGGCACGTTAGTTGTGATGGGCTTCGTGAGCTGATGAGACACGAAATGGTCGATGGATTATCGCTGTCGGAATTAGAAAAAGAGACGGTGATTTGCGAACCGTGCCTCTCGGGTAAAATAACGAAACTCCCATATCCGTGTGTTGAACAAAGACGTTCGTCGCGACCGCTAGAATTGGTGCATAAATAGTGATGTGTGTGGGCCAATAACGCCGAAGACATGGGATGGAAACAGGTACTATGTTTCGTTCGTAGACGATTACTCCCATTTTACGATCGTTTTCCTGTTGGCTTCGAAAGACGAAGTTGTTGCCCGTTTCCGTGAGTATGAGGCACTCGTTACTGTCCACTTTGGTACGAAGATAGCTCGGCTTCGTACAGACAACGGAAAAGAATACGTGAATACGGAGATGCGTGTGTTGTGTCGCGAAAGAGGTATACGTATGGAGTTGACAGTGCCCTACACTCCTCAACTCAATGGTGTGGCTGAACGGTTAAATCGTACGCTGATGGAACGCGCGCGAGCTTTGTTAGCGGATAGTTCGTTCGGTAAAGAAATGTGGGGAGAAGCCGTTTATTCCGCCACATACCTTACAAATCGGTGCCCTACGTCGGCTGTGGATGTGCGTAAAACTCCCTACGAGTTGTGGACGGGTCGTCGACCGAACGTTGAAAAGCTACGTGTATTCGGAAGTGCTGCTTACTTGCACATTCCGAAAGAGTTGCGGTCGAAGTTGGACTCGAAATGTCGGAAATTGCGACATGTGGGGTACACAGTGAATGGCTACCGACTTTGGGACGAAGTGAACAATAAAATAGTGACTGGAAGAGACATAGTTTTCAATGAGAAAGCTTCGAGCGAAGTGGCACCAGAGGTGCAAATAAGTGTTCCGAAGCAAGTTGAACTGGACATAAGTGAAAGTGATAAAAATGAAGTGGTTCCTGCGAATAGTGATGAAGATGTTTCTGAGAATGCGGATTCCGACGCTGACCCGATCGATGATCGGCAATTGCGGCGAAGTGAAAGAAAACGTCGGCTGCCGGTATGGTTTGATTGTTACGAAACTTGCGAAATAACCTTGTGTGCAGAGAGTTTCGTGGAGGGAATACCGAGCAGCGTGAGCGAACTACGCAAGCGTGGCGTCTGGCCTAACTGGGAAGCTGCTTTCATCGATGAGATGGACTCGCTCATCAAGAACAGGCAACGCTCTGGACCGAAAATACCAGGACTACCAGCAGACGTGGGCTGGCCCATGGGATTGAAACCGGTTCCCGACAGAGGTAAAAGTGTCGTTTATGGTCTGCCCCGGAAAAGACCAAGAGGAAACCACAGTTCGAGAAGTTGAGAAGTCTGCTAGGGTTATCAGCTTGAAGGGGGGTATTAAAGTGTAGTATTCATCCAACTGATCACCCCTAGTTTTGTTATACCACTCTGACAGCTAATACATTATACCACTATATATTCTGACGTAATAAAGTTCTCTTTGATTTTGTACTCCAACACGTGCGGACGCGTTTTCATTTCGCTAGTCTGAAAGTCCTCGTTCTACTCTACTCGCTTTTAATAATTGCACTGACGTTTTGAGTAGTATCTAAATATATACACGCAGCGAAAAGATTTTTTATTTCAAAGGAAAGTGCTGCAAAAACAAAGGATTTTTTCCTTTGATTTTGGGATAAATAAAAATTCCTTTGATTCAAAGGCATTTTCCTTTGTTTCAAAGAATTTTTCTTTTGAAAAATCTTTGAATCAAAATATTAATGCTTTGAAACAAAAAACAGTTTCATTTGATGCAAAGTTGTTCTCGTTTGCTACAATGTAATTTAGATTTAGATTTAAAAAGATTGGTTCATTGAACCATTTTCCTTTTATTCCAATTGGAAGAAATATTTTCTGTTTTCCCGAAGTTCCTATTAGGAATTTTGAATAATAAAAAGAACGAATTTACATTTTCAATTCATTTTTATTCACAAAATTAACACTAACACTGGTTCACTATAATTTTGATCCTAATTTTGGCCTGAGGGCATACTTCTTGGGCCGCTAAATAGACTTCCGGAAGCAGCTCCGGTTGCTAGCTTTACTGGTCATCCAACTGGTGATTACCGCTGAAGATCGGGCCGAAGATAATCAGACCGCTGGATTTGGGGCGGAATCTACCGTGGTCCTGTAATGCAAGAGTTTATATAAAATCTTAAACATTCACTTTTTGATTAATTGATTAACACACACTTACCATTCTTCATCCTGAATCCTCCTAAAGCTATCTCTGATTCACTAGTTTTGATTCTCAACACAACCGGACAAACTTTATTCGAAATTCGGTTCTTGCTCAATCCAAAATATCTTCTAAGTTTAAAATTTTAATTTAAAGAAATTATTGCTTTCTGTTGAAAACAATTTTCTTTGGTTGAAAGAAAATTTACTTTGTTTTTAACGAAATGTGCAACTGAACAAATTTCTTTTGAATCAAAGAATTGGTTTAAAATCTAAGTCCAAAATTATTCAGTTCAAAAAATTAATTCTTTCTTTCAAATATTATTCATTTGAATCAGAACGATAATTCATTGATTCAAAGAAAACAGGAGTTTGATTCAAAAAACTGAATGTTTTGAATCAAAGTCAGTTTTGTTTTGTATCAAAATCCAAGTTTTCTCTGCGTGTACCAATGCTCCTGTTTAGTTGGGTTAGTCCGATTAAAAGAACAAAAATCAGCTGACGCACCCTACACTGACAAATCATTTCACACTTTAGTGTGTCAAATTTCACACATTTTGGAAATAAGTAGACCAACACATTAAATGTGTGAAGGTACCGCTGCACAATAATGGGAAATACCGCTTAAGGAAACGAAATGTGTGCGTTTCACACATTATGCAAAAAGCGTTTAAAACGAGAAATGTGTGAAAATATCACTCTGTTCCAACTCAGGTAAGCGGGAGATGATAGTTTCAATGTTTTGGAAATAAAAACCTCAAGATTAGCAATTTAAATGGTTTTTTTTTTATTGATGCGAATAGATATGCGCTACAAAATAAAATCGTTGAGTACGGAAAAATTCGTCTTTAATCCTAAACCAATACCTACTGACCTCTCCTAGCAATACCAGGTAGAATCTGAAAGACGAAATAACGAGTTAGATTTTATGGGTTTTCAATCAAAATATTTACTGTGGATTACTTGCCATAATTCTCTTATATGACTTCGTACGACGCTGCAGCTGAATTTGCATAATGAGATGGTTCTTTCTTTGGCTCGCACAAAACTGATGAAGACAAAGCAAACACAACGATTGTGATTTCACATATTTTTTCCTTAATCCGCTTGTTCGGATAATGTGTAAATTTCGAACCATGGTATTAAAATAACTGAACAATAATTTTCAATTTAACAATTAACTTCATCGTAGTATCTAAATATATACCAATGCTCCTGTTTAGTTGGGTTAGTCCGATTAAAAGAACAAAAATCAGCTGACACACCCTACGCGACCCGACTGCATGTAGGGAATAGTAGGGTGTATTTCCCATCGGGACGTCGACCAGACTTGACATTAACAAACGTATGTCGATTCTTGCTTATTTCCCTGAGGAATGAATGAAATGGACGACAGAAACCTTTTGCCCCCTTTTGCCATGCACATGCAGTCCAGCAGCCAGCAGAGGAGCGAAAGTTGAAGTTGTTTTTTTCGCTCACCAGCTGCCAGCTGATGATGCGAATGAGATGATGCTGGTGTTGTGTTGCCACATTTTCAGATTGGTCTGTAATGATACAGATTTTTTTTCATATTCCTTGAACCATGAATTACAGATTTTGGAAAATTTCGAAAGATTTTTAGCCACCAGCAATTTTTCACTCTGTACTATTTCAAATAATGCTCGCGTGCCATAAGATTATTGATTGTTTAAGACCCCCGAATGTATGCCATCATATTCTTGTCTTAATGTACATACGTACACAAACATCTCAGGGGCCGTTCACATACCACGTGGACAACTTAGGGGGGGGGGGGAGGGGGGTATGGAAATGTCCACGCTTGTCCACGGAGAGGGGGGTAGGGGTTTGGGTCATGTCCACGTGGACATACTTACTTTCAAAATATTTTCCAAAGGTGAATAAATATTAAGATGTGTAAATCAAAATCTTAAAATGGCATACCTTTCCACGATAAATAGCTACTTGAAAGCAAGTAATAAATAAGATAATTGAGAAATTTAAAAATTTTAAATTTTTTTATAACAGGATATTCTTATTCGGTTTCACATAATCAGCCATTTCTATAACAAAAAGGCAAAAAGTGGTGTTTTCTAACTGTCAAATTATAGGTATTTAAACTAAAAACTTTTTCAAATGTGTCCACGTGGACATCTGGGGAGGGGGGTAGGGGTAAGCCAAATGTCCACGCTTGTCCACGGAGGGGGAGGAGGGGGTAAAAAAACTCAATTTTCTGTCCACGTGGTATCTGAACGGCCCCTCACAGGCTGTTCTAAGATACAAAATGTTCATTAAACAAAACATATTCTGCAGTCCACATAGCTTCGAAATGATACTCGATTTGCTGAAAATCTTGTCAATCAAGTGAATTAAGTTGGTCTGTAAATATCGGTCTAGCATAATTCTAACGACAGGGTGATATATTTGTTGTAAAATGCTGTCATTAAGTATAAACGAGTAACCGTAAGAATTTGGAAAATATAAAATCAAAATTTTTTATACGTATACTATTAAAAAAAGTTCTAGTAATCATAGTTTTAAATAAAAATTTTCTCAACAAGTTTTGATTTTAAATTGATGTTCCAATTGGTTCATCTTGTTTAAAAGTTTTATGCATTCCGAAACCACTGATTTTTATGTGGCAACGATGGGTGGAGCAGTCCGCGTGCATGAGCGAGGGAGAGATATCCCATAACATAACAGGGGAACACTTGATTAGTTGAGTTTTCGCTGTCGTTTACGTTGGACGTGAGGGTCGAGTTGAATTTTCGTAGTCCGTCGTCCGTGATTTAGGTATCGGCCGGGTTGGGTGTTGTCGTCTAACCGATTTAGTTAGTGGCTTCAACTAGCTAGCGTAGCTGTGAGGGTTTGTTGTTTTGTTTTCCTTCCGTGAGTGCACTTTGCACTGTATAAATTTTGTTTGGGCCGAGACCTTGGATGAAACTCGGGTCAACATATCGGTTGTGTTTGATTTTAAGTTTGATGATAAAAATATCTCCACGAAGTACCTGACTGATGTTGAGTTAATGTGCTATGCTCACTATCGCGCTATTTATTATAAATAATTAATGTGAATCGCGAGTGATGTGACGTGATCTTTTGCGGAAAAGTTTACCTACACGTCAATGTGATGAGAACATCAAGAGTTCTAAAAATAGCCGTGGAATCTCCAAAAACCGAAGGATACAGTGCTCTATAATTAAGTGTCTGTGACCAGCAGGACCGGTGTCATCATCTCGAGGGAAAAGGGCATCTTGCATCTTTCGATCCATCCTTTAAGGGAGGACTCTGATGGAACAAACGTAGTGTAATATGCCAAGCATCACCCTTTTCTTTTTTTTCCTTCTTTAATTCGAGAATTTCGCGATGTGGAGGAAAGCAATAAAAATATAAATAAAAGTATCACGATGTGGTGTGCGGGAGAGTAAATGGGTAATGTGAAAAAATTTAATGGAAACAAGATGTTTTGTTGGTGATACAACCATGTGTGTGGTGCTGCGTAGTTGCGTTAAGGAAATAAAAAAATGATCCGCTACCAGAATTCAGCTGAAGTGCGTACCAAACTTAAGCAGACTGTCTAGAAGAGACAACAACAATTTATTCTATATGGCGATAGGGTGACCGCTTCAGTGAAAATTGTAAAAGAACCCATTTTTTTCAAGATTAAAATCATTTGCCCCAGTTTCGCAAAAACGTGAAGAAAAAAAGAAACAAAAAATAAAATTCCAAACAAATACGAAGACATTCTCGTAACTCGTAAGCTCAACCTTTCTGTAAAAAAAGCAAAAACGTTCGATAGAGCACTATCATTTGCACACCTTACCCGATAAGCAAAAGAAAAACCAAAATTATACCACTGATCATGGTCAGTGATTATACCAAGATGAGATTTATTGATACTTTTTTTTTTCTCCAAAATGAGATATAATTTAGTACTCGTAGGATGTTAAAATATTTATACCCGATCAGAAGGGAAAAACAAAATTATATCAAAATGAGATATTTTGATACCTACCCGAAGGGAAAAACAAAATAATATCATAATGAAATATTTTGATACTGATGTTTTTCTATCTGAATGAGTTATAATTCAGTACTCGTAGGATGTTAAAATATCTAAAATTATATCAAAAAATCTATACGATCATAGCTAAATTATATCAGTGTTTGATATGCTCCTATCCAGATTATATCTCGTTTAGATAGCATAGTTTGATATTGGGCAGAACAAATTCTATCAAAATTATAACTTATCAAGATATGAATGCTTCGAGAAAATTTTCTAGTGAAATGTCAGTAACCCACACTATTTGCTTAAACCATGCTTCATTATTGGTTTCCCAAATATTCGATTCAATTTTATGAATCTGTTGAGCGAAACTCGTTAAAGTACGGTTGATTTCGATGTCCGTGTTTCATGAAAAGTTGTACATATATCAAAATAAGATATAATCATTATATTTTAGAACAATCCGAAAAAAATCTTTATCATTGAAAATGAGCTCAACCCCATTCAAGTCTGTCAATCAGAATAAGATATAATTCAGATTAGAGAAACATAAAATCGAAAATTTCAAGTACTTAATTATAACTGAATCAGATATAAATATCTTGATGAGATACGTTTGAGTTATTATTTTGATATGCTCTTCTGATCGGGCGGACATCACGTTGACTTGATGTGCCCACCCGATCAAAGAGAAAAACAAAATTATATCAAGATGAGATATTTTGATACTTATTTTTTTTCTATCTAAATGAGTTATAATTCAGTACTCGTAGGATGTTAAAATATCTCACTCTATACGATCATTGCTAAATTATATCAGTTTTTGATATGCTTTTATCAAGATTATATCTCGTTCAGATAGCATAGTTTGATATTGGGCAGAACAAATCCTATCAAAATTATAACTTATCAAGATATGAATGCTTCGAGTAAATTTTATGAAGAATTTCAGTAACCCACACTATTTGTTAAAATCATGCTTCATTTTTAGTTTCCCAAAAGTTAGATTCAATTTTAAGAATCTGTTGAGCATAACTAATTTAAGTACGGTTTGGGCCTTTGATTTCGATGTCCGTGTTTCATGGAAAGTTATATGCATATAAAATAAGATACGATTATAGTATTTTATAACAATTTGAAACAAATTCTTCATCGTTGAAAATGAGTTCAATGTTAGAATCAATGTTGTTCCTGTTAGAAATTTCAAATAATCACAAGAAAGAATTTTTGATCTTAAATTTATTTTTATTCACAATCATCAATAATCGAATCATCCGGTGCTAATTTTCCTCTCTGCCTAATGCCTCTCAACCGGTAGGTCAAGGTTCAAATCTCCTGGTTCTACCCAAACTTTTCAGAGTTGTGCAAAGTTTGAAATATTGCATGAAAGTTTGAGTGCAAAGCAAGAGATAAAGCAACCTTGCATACAAGCGCTTAAGTCCAAAGGTAGGTAGTAGAAAACAAGTTTTTTACCACGTCGATTATGTGAATCAATATAAGATACAAGCCAGATGGAAGAAATTTGGAACCAATAAGTTCAAAATTATCGCTAGATAAGATATAATTATTACTCAGTTCATTTTGAGGTACAATTTTGTAATGCTGTTCTGATCGGGTACTGTCCCATGAACAGAAAGCTGCCTCAATGATGCCCAATTTTGCTATTAGAGTAAATTCCAAACCAAGATATGATCTCACCGACTGTTATATTCTCTAAAATTCTATAAATCCTTGATGATGCCTATTTTGCTTTAAAGGGAGCAGTCAGAGCCAAATTGAGCTATCATTTTTGCTATAAATGGCCTATTTTGGTACCCTTTTGATATTATTTTTAAAAATTTTGAGACTTAAATAAAGCATTATATTGCCATCAGGAAAAATTCGTATACAAATAATAATATCATTTTGTTACAAATAGTCCAGCGTTGTGCAGCGATCCTCTAATATATTCATTTGATTTCATTAAAAGCGCTTTATTTCGATTTTACAATGTAAAATTTACATTCTTTACATTTCTATTTGGGAACTTCAAAAATGTTATGAAGAGAAACAATCTACTTTTTGCGTACATCTCATTTTCTCATCATCAACAAAATAACGATAATTTAAAATCAACTGAACAGAATGTTTTTTTTAACCCAAATGACAAGTGATGACGATTTTTATATACAGTCAAAATAGGTTTCCTGCATTGGTTTATCTCGAAAACATGTTAAATATAACCAGCCAATCTAAGAAAGTTATATTTGAAGGGCAAGGCACTTTTAATTTTGAGCCACAATTTCCAAAAACCTGTATTATTCTGTGTAAAATGGCCTATAAAAATAAACACTTCATGCAAAATTAGCAAAAAATCCATTAATAACCAACGTAAACTTAAAACAAAGTTACACAAGCACATATTAAATGGTTTTCGTCTATTTATGATGTGGAATAGTTCTATCCTTCATCACGTTGATAGGCTTTTTGATGAATATCAGCTAGCACATATAGCTACTTTTTCGACATTTCACACATAATACAAAAATATACATTTCATATGAGACAAGTTTAGGAATTCTGTACTTGTTTATTCTCGACAACATCAATGATTATTAGAATTGGACCAATATTAGGTCGACCTGCAAGCTTTTTATTTTGGTCAATAATTTGGATTTTTCGTTTGTACCAGACTTTTGGTCTGAAAGGCTGATAAAAAACGAACATTAAATTAAAATAAATTCTTCGACACTAGGAATAGTTTGTTTGATGATGGCACAAAATTAATCTTACAAAAAGTTAGATGTATATGCTACGGCGTGGTAACACAATTTGGTTAAAAAGTGTAATCGAACTTATTGAACACCCTGTATGTATGTAACGAGTGATTCCTAGAAGAGTTGAATAGTTAATAGTTTTTCAACTCTTTGAGTCGATTGATTTTGAGTTGATAATGCCAATCAGTTCTTCATATTTCAAACTATATTTGGTGCTCTGTTGTATTGTGAGCCTACTTGGTTGAATGATTCAACTGAATCAAAGCAATCGAAAGATTCCTTTTAATTCAACCATTGCACAGTGGTCCAGAAATGAAATTTAGCGGGAAACAATTATTTGCGCTCTTGCCTTAGGTTTTAGACATTTGATGTCCAAGACAAAGTTGTACAATGTCACAAGGCGCTACCTTTGAATGAAACATTTTTAGGGTGGTTCATAAAACTCCTTAGATACGAAAATTATTTTTTTACTGTAAGGAGATAGTGCTGTATTATGTTGAGCAATTATGTAGAACAACATAATTGATGAAACTTTGTAGAAGACTTTGAATGTCTATCTATTAACGTTTGGGTTTTATGATGATTTTTCGTGTACAAGTTAGGGTGGTCCTACAAAAACAAGTTTTTTTGTTATAACTTTGTTGGGTATCAACTTATCAAAACCATGTGTTCGGCAAGTATTTGGCAAATCATTATGCGCATCTTTTGTAGCAAACAGATTTCTAATATCTGCTTTTGATTCGCAGTTATCATGAATTTTGTGTTAAAAAATGGCCATTTTGTATGAGCCATAACTTCAAATGGAGCAAACCAAAAAATTCAAACTTTGATTCGTTTAAAAGAACATGTTAAAATCTACATTATATCAAAAAACTGGAGAGGTGTTTTTTGTTTAAAGCTTTTTATTTACATTTGAACTTGACCAAAATTGCCATTTTTCATATAACAAAATATATCACTTTTGCTCTGCGACATGGAATTCTTCTTTGCTTTCGCACCCTTAGTCAATAATTCTAAATTTTTTACCACTACAAAAGCAGAGTTTCCTATTAATAACCTTTTGTAAAAATTTTGAAAGACTAACATAGCCAGAGGGGCACAAATGAAAAAAAAAATGAGGATTCTTGATTATTAATGTATAGAACCATAAACTGAAAACAATGAATTACTAACTACCCAACAAGAAAGTCTTGAATTGTATTTTTCTTAGAAGGAGTTATTATTCACTTATGTCCTTTTGACTGTGAAAGCCAGTTTTGGCTCCTCCGGTGATCATTTTGATCAAACCCAAGTAAACCACACAGTTTTCAGTTCAAGAGTTTCGATTATTCGTGATGAACGTTCAAAGGAAAGTTATAGTCATTCACTGGCTGAAGGGGTCTAGTGAAAAAGATGTGGTTGAAGTTCGGTTAAAAATGGATCCGAAGCTTTCGAAATTAACATTGAAAAAGAAATTAATTAATCAAATTAATTTGGTTGGTCATACAGTGGAAAGGTTGTTGAAATATTTACAATATTATTCTACATTGCCGGAAAAAATGCTTCAACTGATTTTAAAATGGGGAGCATATGATAGCTCAAACCACAGCAGGTATAAATTTATTTTGAACGATCCTTTATCTTTTGATCTTCAAATTATTTCAATATAGATTTAATCAATCATTCATTGACGAAGATGATGTAGGAGACATGCGTGAATACAGCGATTCCCACATTTTCGCGGTTTCTCTTGTTCCGTTACGTCTCGTAGATAAATCTAATGGGATACAAAACGTTATCTGGAGTAACGATAGCCCATCCTCAGTGAGTTTGTGCAGACCTATTAGGCTCATTTTTGCTAAGGAAAGTGCAGATCTAACAAGATTCGTTAGAAATGTTCATGAAGATCACAGATCGTCTTTGTATGGACAAACCCACTTGGAGAGTCAGGAAAACCAATATAGAAGTGAATTAACGGCGTCAAAGTCTTCGAAACATACTCAAAGAACAACTGAACTTATGTATTGATGAGCCTAGGGTCACCGGTGGGAATTCCGATACAGGAAATATTGCCAGGAAATTCTTCGAGAAACGGATTGAAGTTGCACAAATTACGGGACTGAATGTTCAGCTTTTGTTTCACGTGATTTTAACCATTATCAACAGTAGCTCGTTTGAAGGGTATGCTGAAGAAACTCGGGTGCTTTATAACAATTTATATAGCTGGTATCCCGTTTCTCCAATCGTACACAAATTGTTAGTGCATGGAGCAGCAGTCATAAAACATCATATTTTACCCATAGGCATGTATTCGGAAGAAGCTGGTGAAACAAGAAACAGAAGTTTACGAAGATTTCGAGGAACCACTCCAGAAAGTTCGATCGTGTGGTTAGTCTGGAGGATGTTTTTAAAAGACTCCTCCTGACATCAGATCCGTACTTCTCACTATCCAATAGAAAATGTATGAAATATTCAAAAATCAGCCTTCCTGAATGCAGCCGTCATTTGATCTGTGGTGACCCATAACGCGTTTTTTTTATTAGTTTCATTATTGCTAGAATATAAGTGTTTTTTTTTGTTTTCTATGAATTTTTTATTGATTTCTCAAATAAACTTTTTTTTCCGTTTCTCCGTTTCTGTTAACTATAATGATGATATAAATGTTACGATGTGTACGGTTATTCCTCACGCAGCCAAAAGTAGTCAAAAATAATATAGAAAGGTTATATGAAAAATGGCAATTTTGGTCAAGTTCAAATGTAAATAAAAAGCTTTAAACAAAAAACACCTCTCCAGTTTTTTAATATAATGTAGATTTTAACATGTTCTTTTAAACGAATCAAAGTTTGAATTTTTTGGTTTGCTCCATTTGAAGTTATGGCTCATACAAAACGGCCATTTTTTAACACAAAATTCATGATAACTGCGAATCAAAAGCAGATATTAGAAATCTGTTTGCTACAAAAGATGCGCATAATGATTTGCCAAATACTTGCCGAACACATGGTTTTGATAAGTTGATACCCAACAAAGTTATAACAAAAAACTTGTTTTTGTAGGACCACCCTAACTTGTACACGAAAAATCATCATAAAACCTAAACGTTAATAGATAGACATTCGAAGTCTTCTACAAAGTTTCATCAATTATGTTGTTCTACATAATTGCTGAACATAATACAGCACTATCTCCTTACAATAAAAAAATAATTTTCGTATCTAAGGAGTTTTATGAACCACCCTAAAAATGTTTCATTCAAAAGTAGCGCCTTGTGATGTTGTACAACTTTGTCTTGGACATCAAATGTCTAAAACCGAAGGCAAGAGCGCAAATAATTGTTTCCCGCTAAATTTCATTTCTGGACCACTGTGCATTGTAAGCGGAAAGTTTATATATCGGTATTTCGATAGCAACTCCCATTAAGATTTTCAAACAATTCGAGAAATAGTCGAACCAAATTTGGCATGGGAGTTTATTTGGATACGGGCAGGTTCTATGATTGTTTGGGACCCCTCCGTACTTCCAATTAGAGTATGGGAAGAGGAGAGGGGACACTCATACAATTTGTTGCATAACTTGATAACTAATCAAGCTAAAGGAAACAAATTTGGCATGCTATGGTATTTGGGCGAATGAAATGTTCCCAAGATTGTTTGAATCTTAGTTTTGCATGGGAGGAAATTCGGATACGTGATAAGACTCTAAGGTTCTTTAAGACCCCTCCCTGATCCCAGTGAGGAGATAGGAAGAGGGTAGAGGCCACAATTTTTTGAAAAAAAAGAGTACACTGAGGTTTTTTTTACGCGGTATTTCGTCCCGCGTAAAAAAAAACCGCGTAAAAAAAACCGCGTTAATTCGAAAATCCGCGTAAAAAAAACCGCGTTAATTCGAAAATCCGCGTAAAAAAAACCGCGTTAATTCGAAAATCCGCGTAAAAAAAACCTCGTTAATTCGAAAATCCACGTAAAAAAACCCCGAAATTCGAAAATCCACGTAAAAAATCCATTTCAATTAAAAAATTCGCGCAAAAAAGCACGTTACTAAAAAACGCGTAAGAATCATGATCATTTAAAAATTTACGTACAATGATAGTTTATTTTTAAGATAAAAAACAAAATCAATTAGATTAATAGAATAGTAGAATATAGTGAGGCTTATTTGACAGTGTGGAATTCAGATCGTCTCATGTCTTAAGTCTCATGTTCCATGTCTCAGGTCTTAGGTCTCATGTCTCAGGTCTCATGTTCCATGTCTCAGGTCTCAGTTCTCATGTTTCATGTCTCATGTCTCATGTCTCAGGTCTCATGTTTCAGGTCTCAGGTCTCATAAATCATGTCTCAGGTTTCAGGTCTCATGTCTCATGTCTCAGGTCTCATGTCTCAGGTCTCAGGTCTCATGTCTCAGGTCTCATGTTTCATGTCTCAGGTCTCCTGTCTCATGTCTCAGGTATCATGTCTCATGTCTCATGTCTCATGTCTCATGTCTCATGTCTCATGTCTCAGGTCTCAAGTCTCAGGTCTCATGTCTCATGTCTCGTGTCTCACATCTCCAGTCTCATATTTCAGGTCTCAAATTTCAGGTCTCATGTCTAAGGTCTCAGGTCTCAAGTCTCAGGTCTCAGGTCACAGATCTCATGTATCACGTTATTAGTCTCAGAGCTAAGATTTTCCCAACTACAAAAAGATTCTAAGTGTTTTCCTTTGAAAAAGTCTTAGAATATTTTCTCTGAAAAACCGCGTTAATTCGAAAATCCGCGTAAAAAAAACCGCGTTAATTGGAAAATCCGCGTAAAAAAAAGCCGCGTAAAAAAAAACCGTGTAAAAAAAAACCGCGTAAAAAAAACCTCAGTGTATTTATTTATCAATCGAAAAGCTGCAAAATTTGAATGAGATTGCATCTTGAAACAAGTTATGTTATAATGATTATTTGGAACTCTACCCTTTTTCCACTGGAGTGATAGAAAGGGCTATGAAGCAGGATTGCCGATCAAAATTCCGGGTTTTTGTGAAAGAAAAAATTTAACTTTTCTGAAAAAATAATTATTGGCAAATAAATTTTCGATCGGCTTTCGAGAAAAAGTATATTTAAGAAAATTAGAATTAATATGGTGAATAGGAAAGGAAAATAAAACAAAAAAAAAAAGACTCAAATATGTGTCGTGAGACTACTTGGTTGAATAATTCTATACTGAACCGAAAACACTCACTGAAGAAGATAGTAAGTTGCTATCGAAATACCGGTATCTGAACTTTTATTTTATACCGTGATTGAGTTTAAGGGAATCTTTCGATTGCTTTGATCCAGTTAGAATAAGAATTTATCTTCTTCAAGTTTGGGTTGAGTTTTAATGATTTTTTAAATTTTCATCCATTCACAAGATGTAGCAAAGAACACTGGGTCAGCTAGTAAATTTATAAATGTAAATAAACGGAAAAATTGAAAATGGGTTTAAATTGTTCACCGATCTTTAAAATTTCCTTGACTCCTCTATTTCTGTTAAAAGAGATTCAATATGAGGAACCAGGGGCGGGTACTTAGTGGTTTAGTTCCTATTCAAAAATACCTAAAGGGTGAAACGATCAAAATTTTGTCAATATCAACTTAACGTATTTCTTTCAATTTTGCATTTAAAAAACCTGAACACCCATAATTTTGAAGGTGTGTGTGTAGAATGTTGCTCCTATTTTGATTTTAGAATTCACTCTTCAGTTGTCAAAATGCCGTCCAAGGAAGAAAAGCAGCGTATCAAAATTCTGCTCGCGCATCGCGAAAATCCGAGCTCCTCGCACGCAAAGCTGTCAAAATAGCTAAAAGTAGCCAAATCAACCGTAACAAATGTAATTAAAGTGTTTGGGGAACGTTTGTCGACAGCCAGGAAGTCTGGATCGGGGGGGAATTGAAAACCGGGGGAAGGCCCCTGAGACCACAGCGGTAGTTTCAAGCGAAACCCTAACCTCTCTCTCCGAGATGCCGCAAATAAGCTGGGTGTATCGTCTACAACCGTACATCGAGTCAAAAAACGGGCCGGACTATCGACTTACAAGAAGGTAGTGACTCCAAATCGCGATGATAAACAAAATACTACGGACAAAGCGCGATCCCGGAGGCTGTACACGACGATGCTGACGAAGTTTGACTGCGTAGTAATGGACGACGAAACCTACGTCAAAGCCGACTACAAGCAGCTTCCGGGACAGGAGTTTTAAACGGCAAGAGGAAGGGGAAAGGTAGCAGATATTTTCAAGCACATGAAACTGTCAAAGTTCGCGAAGAAATATCTGGTTTGGCAAGCCATCTGTACCTGTGGCTTGAAAAGCAGCATTTTATAGCTTCATAGGGACTGTCAACCAAGAAATTTTCGTGTAAGAGTGTTTGCATAAACGTCTGCTGCCTTTCCTGAAGAAACACGGTTGTTCCGTACTGTTTTGGCCGGATTTGGCATCTTGCCACTACGGTAAAAAGGCCATGGAGTGGTACGCCGCCAACAACGTGCAGGTGGTTTCCAAGGACAAGAACCCTTCCAAACACGCCAGAGCTCCGCCCAATTGAGAAATACTGGCCTATTGTCAAGCGGAACCTAAAGAAGACCAAAAGAACTGCTAAGGACGAGCAGCAGTTCAAGGCAAACTGACTTTCGGCGGCGAAGAAGGTGGCTGTTGAAAATCTGATGGCAGGGGGTAAGCGTAAGGCCCGGCAGTTCGGATTTGGAAAAGCGGAAGCTGAATATTTCACCTGAATTTTACACTTATTCAACTTGAAAAAGAAATTAAATTTGATTTTTTAATAAACGATTTCACCGATTTACACGCGTTTTCCCTGGACCAAATTTTGACCGTATCACCCTTTACTACTAGATTTTAACTAGACAAGGTGCAACTCTGAAAAATATTAAAAACATAAGATAATCGCTGGCAACCCTACCTACAACAGTTAGACTTCACTCGATAGTGGTCAGGGATGCCAGGTGTTGAGGATAAAAAATCTGGGCAATTTTGAAAAAAAGTCTGTGTTTGTCTGTGCACAAGGATGATTGAAATTTTGATACTGAATAACATTTTTTTTGATGCGTGTGAGCGGGGAGGGGGCCATGCCGTACCATGCCGAAAAAAAAGTTTATGAATGATCATAGTACATGAAAAATAACAAGTAGGTCATTGCGCTTAACCTCACTCGAAAGCTCTGTGTATGTACACAGCATGCTTGCATATCAACAAAAATAGTTATGAAAATTTGTCAGTTTTATATGGAATAGCAATCAAAATTATTAATTTATCCGTCGATAGCCATTCGATTCTTTTGAGAAGGGCTTCAGATTAAAGATTGATTCTTCAGGCTCACCGGAAACTATTTTATGCATTGGATTTTCGGATCTGAACTATGAGTAATGAGCATTCAAAAGAAGTTTTCATCGTTTTCCCTCTTTTTTTGAAAGCAAGCAATGTAATATTTTCTTCTATCTATGTCAAACATTTGATAAATGATCGTAAATACTTCGTATATCTGTGATGAAAAGTCAAATTGTTTGAATTTTTATCCAAATCACAAAGGAAAAAGGCCACACAAGGTAAAAAATATCATCAAATTTTAGTTTTTAATCGAGAAAAAGCCCATTGCATATTTCATTTAGCGGTGTTGAAAAGCCAAATATTGTTCGTTGCATTAAAATGCATCAGTGCATATTTTTCTCATAATTTTATTTCTTGTCAATTTCAAGAAAAATATGATTTTTTGATAAATTCCATTTATTTGCCAGTTTTTTTCATAACTATTTTTCGGGGCCTCTTACCAATACGTTGAAAAAGAGCGGAATGGCCTACTTTGTATATTTCAAAGTACTATGATGAATGATTGGTTTCATGAATACAAGCGAGATTTACAGTCTAATCTAGCACTTACGGATCAAATCCGATACATGAATATTGATTTCATCACTCAATTTCAAAAGTCTGTAAAATCTGGGCACTCTCAGCAAAAATCTGGGCAAAATCTGTGTCTGACCAATATCTGGACGAAGGGTCAAAAGTCTTGGTTTTACAGACAAATCTGGGCACCTGGCAACCCAGATAGTGGTTCACCAAAAGAACGTCGAACGAACGAATGTGATACCACCCGGGTAGACCCGGTGCTGCTGTTCTCTCTAGAACGGACCGTTCACAAGTTGCTGATTAATAAATCAGCAGCTTTTCACGGCTAATCCAAATACCTACAAAACGCAGTCGGTTGAGGAGACATGTTCATATGAGGGAAGAATCATCTTTAACAACCGGTTAGATTCGAACGCGGGGCAAGTTTTATACCTAGCTGGTGAACTTGAACGATTCCAAGGTGGTCGTGTCACGACGATTGAATTCACTGTTTGCTTTGTTGTTTTTAATTTTGGACTTAGCTGTTTTTACCGTATACTGCACAGTTGCGAGTTCAATGGTGTTTTTTTTTCTCTCTTGACAGTAGGTAGGTATAGTTGAAACTCTCCGCAAACCACATCGAATGCAACGCAAGTGTAGTGAATCGAGTACCGCACAGATAAGGACACAAAATTTTGTCGATAAGATATCTCGCGCGGTGGTTTACAAATAGCAAAAAAGAGTTGAGTTTGTGAAATCGCCGTGTACCTTGAGAACGTCGCTGAAACCGCAAGTAATCCAGTGATAATAAACTTCCGCATAAAGTGTGATGTTGATTCTTTTTTGGGTGCTTAGCCGTTGCTGTACCTACTAATATGTCATTAAAGTTTACGTAAATGCGGTAAGAAAGTGCTTCAATAGAGTGTTTTTGATTTTTTTGGCAGTAAACTAGTTGCGAACGTCATCGAGAAGTTTTTAAGTCTTTCCGCAAACGTGTGCTCATAAGTGTGCCGTCCCTACGTCACACTTTTACGACGCCGCCGCTAATACCCAAAGGAAAAAGGGAGAACACAGTTTTACGGAATTGAACCCTAAAATAGAACCGGCACTTCGGTGTCACCGAAGTGGCTGTAGGTGGTTCGATACCGGGGAACAGCTGGTTTTGCCCGTAGCAAAACACAAAGAAGGCACTGGAATCGATTTGGTGGCCCCGGCAGTGTCACCAGAAGAATAAATATAGTTTATACAAGAAGCAAAACAAACCGAGGAAACTGCAATAACCCCCCGAGGTTCTGTGGACGTGCGGAAAGATGAGTCGCTGTGACAACGATTGGAACGTAAAGTAAGTACCTTCCTATGAAATCACCTGGTGCGATGCACTAATCCCACCATATTGAGATTATACCCAAGCATGAGTTTCCGATTACAGAAACCCTTGGCAAACGGGGTTGAATTTCATGCTTAAGAAAGCCAAAGCCGGAATGGATGGGTCATTGAAGAGTATTTTAAATATGTTGTTTTTGCCTATGTGGGTCACCCATAAGACAAATTCAATTTACCTAAATTATTCATAACAAAAATAAGTTGTCTAAAAATTGCCACACGTGGTTTAAATTCATCTAGTTTGGGTATGTTAGCTAGGATTAGCTGTACGTGACCAAAAGCTGTTTGTGATTTCTGTTTTGCGTTGTGTAGAATTTGTTTCAGCTTAACTCGACATTCATTCTTCCGGATTTCGTGTGCTTCTGTTTAAAATGGGGGGTAGTTTGAAAAAGATGTCACGCATTGTGTTCATATGTTTTTTAAGCTTGTTGCTGAAATGTTACTGCTCCTCAGGGGTGGTCCTAAAGTAGGCTGGGGGCTGATTTTCCAAATTTTCAAAAATCAGTCAATAAGAAGGATCGTAAATATCTGGCGAAAACACGTTTATTTTGAGAAACAGAGTGGTGATATCCTCTTATAAAACAATCTGCGAATCTTAGATGTTCACTGCGAAAAATTGTTAATAAAAAGATAATTTTCGTAATTTTTACAATGGCTCTCTTTAAGCACCTCCTGCGTAGTTTCCCGCTAGAGAGATACAAATCTGCCATCTGTCGTATTTATTGAAAACCTTTTTATTTTTATCAGATGGCAGTACTGAAGCGAATCAGGTTAGGGTGACATGAAATCATTTAGATTTTAGATAAATTCAACTGTTAATTGAATGCAAGTAAATTGAACAAATGACTGGCCATAACATTTTCATTCCTCAACTGTTGAATAAAAAACCTTTGAATTATTTCAATGGAATGAAAAAAAAAATTTTTTAATGATATAAAAAACTTTTCAGATGTTCCAACTGCTTTCAGATGTTCCATTCAGCTATATTGAAATTAAGCTAGATTAATCTATTCAAATGCTAAATTTAGCTTTTTTTCTTATCTTTATCAATCAATTTAATATATTTCTTAATCGATTTCAAATTTTCTCACATCGACGGATTTTAGAACGTATAGCATTCCAGATTTCCCGGTTTTAACGGGCGTGCCCAAATATTTAAGGAAAATATCGAGGCGAGTCCGTATCACCCAGGATTTCTGGATTTTATTACAATGGTCCGGTTTTTGTCCGGATGAATTCACATAATTTGTTGAATTTACCAAAAAATCAAATTGAGTAATGATTTGTTTTAATTTCTGATCCGAAAACGGATATTTCATAATTATTTTCATCAAAATTAATAAGATTTTTTTTTGAAGCATTGAACATTGATGTGTTTCGACGAAAAAATAAAGGTACAAGTTTTTCCTACCTTTTCTTGATTTTGTTCGAATAATGGATAAATTTTGTTTGATTTGTCCGGATACATGTTTTTTTTTGCTATGGATACGATTCTTCTACATGGCTTTCGTGAATCAACACGTTTCTTGAGCGAAAATATTCCAAGTCCTATTCGTTAACGACGGAATTCATGCCGCGTAAAAAAACCTTAGAGTACCCGGTTTTTGTATGTGAAAATTTCAAATTGAATGCACAGGTTTTCATCCGTTTTTGAAAAAAAAAATGGCCAGGCTCAAAACGTGCTGAAAAATTCTTGAAAGCACAATAGAAAAAAATCAATTGTTTCTCGTACCACTCGCACTCGATTCATTAATACCGTTTTTTTTTCACCTGGAGGCAAACCAGAGGCAACCTAGGTTCGCTCTAACTGCTGTCATCGTGCTCATTTATTGCTCTAGAGGCAACCTAGGTTCGCTCGAAAAACGGACGGAGTCGCCCTGAGAAGAAAGTCAGTTTTGCGAGAAGTTCACCAATACTCTCAACGTTGTTGTCAAAACATTTATCAGCTGTTTTTGGCTGAAAGCAAAACAGTTGAAATAATGACCGGGAATTGATTATTTCCGCGATTTTGTACCTCTCAGCTAAGCAAAACCGTACTACCTGCTGTGCAGTGCAATCCGGACACGAAAAAAGACAATCCGGATGTGAAAAAACCGAATGAAGAAATCCAGAAGGGAGAACAAAAAGACAGCTGCATGTAAACATTGCGCTCGTTCTCACGTACCCCTACTCCCTACGTATGGAATAACTCGAAACCCGAAAGTCGTTTTTTTATTCGGACGATTCCAGAGCCAAATCCGGAATTAAAAAAAAAAATACGCCATAAGACAAGCACGCACACAGAATTTCTCGATCAGATAATTATTTTTACTTTATTGAAAATATTTCATTTCAATATGAATTAAAACCTCACAAAATCTGCCAGCCTAACGTTTCATGCTTACTTCACGCCTATCCTAGGCGCTCATTTTTGTTTATTATGAAAATAAAACAATTCCTGTGGTAACTATGGTAACGCACTATGAGAGATAGTCATAAAAGCAAGAGGACAAACTTATATTAAGAGGAGTTTTGGTTTTTTCACCTCTGTTGTTTGTACTTCAAAATTATCGACGATGTCCGGTGAGTTTTAATAATAATCGTACTAAATTCACTAGTTGTCTATATGTTTCGAACTACTCGAGGACTGGCTTTTCTTTGATTATTATTAAAACTCACCGAAACATTTCGATAATTTCGAAATACAAACGTATATCGAAATGTTTTCAACCATTAGACTGTCATTTCTTTTGGTTACGAGCGTGAGATCATAAGGTTATATTTCACGATCACATTTTGGAAATTAAATAATAAAATTTAAATTTTTTTTTATATGGAAAAAAAATTAACGTGTATTTGAGTGGAACTCAGGCCCCTATCCTTTCAGTGGCTGCCATTTTATTTTTTAACCACTTCTAGCCAGCTCTAATTTGTAAAAAAAAACACGTTTGAAAAGATAGGCCAATATAGGTAGCCCGTTACCTAGTTTCAAAGTCTAATACTGTATTTGTTTTCTCCACTCGTGGAGTGTTCCACCATACCCGATAAAAACAAACACAAATCGTCGCCAGTGTATTGCTACCTCGCTCACTCACACGCTCTCTCGCAACACTGACAAAATTTTCGGGGCAACACCGCCCGATGGCAGTGCAACACCAGGTCAAAACCAGTGCAACACCGTCCGAATAAACAAACAGTTTGACAGCACCTAGTGGTGCACCAGTGCAACACTCGGCATAAACAAATACGGTATAAGACGGGTGACCTGGAAATCTGGAAAGCTGATCTGATCGTTTTATAAGTACTTTTCATAGAGGATAGGTCCAAAAAACTAACACTGGTGAAATTTTAAAAAAGCTTGTTTGCCTTGTTACTTTTTTATCAAACATATATATTTTTGCATTTTTTTCCTCATTTTTCAAACTCTTTGGGGGTAGGGTCTAACGGGTAAAAAAAACACCATTTTCATATTTTTTTTAGAGCTATCGTTCAAACAAATGTATTCAAATTTTTTGCATTATACAAAGCATTGTTAAAAGAACATTTAGTAATTTTTTCGTAGAGAAATATTTAAAAATGAGCCGGTAACGGAGCACTTTCGAGGATGCCTTTTAGAAAACAGGATTTGCGGTGGACACTGTATCTCAGCACAGAATCATCTGAAGTGAAAAAATCAGAGCAAAATATTTTTAATAGATGTTTTTCTGGACCCCAACGTTTTTATTCAACTTAAAAAAAATTTTATGAAATTTTTGTGGCTGTTTGAAGTAAAAACTACGATTTTTCACAAAAAAACCCGCCATTCTTTATCTGTAAAATCTCCCCAAAGTAAAAAAAAAAAACGTTGGGGTCTGGAATTTTATATGTAGAAAATATGTTCCAAATTTGAAAAGAATCGGTGAAGTAGTTTTCAAATGACGATGTTCACGGACTTTAAAAATGTGCTTTCGAGAAAAACGCGTTTGAAGTTTCTGATCTTGCTTTCTTGCAGTATTAGATAGGAGGAGATAAAGGCCTATAATTTCTACAGTTTTGCTTCAATTGACTTGAAAATTTGACACAATATACTTGAAATGTTTTACAATAAGAAAATTAAAAAAAACGATTTTTTGAAAGTGTTAGACCGTTCCCCCCCCTCTCCCCCCTTAAGAGAGTTCTGAAATACGAGCTTTTTTTACACAAAGTTTCTTCTTCCTGATAAAAAATTTTGGTATAAAAACCCCTAGAAAAAAAGGAAAAAAAAAACTAATAAAAATTCAAGTAGTAGTAATTGACGAATCCTTGAGAGGTTTCCCTGGGAATGCTGCAGTTGTAGCATCATCATCCGCGATAGAATCTGTAAGGGGCTTAGCTTTTTTTCAATTTGAGATCGTCTTCACATCCTTTTACAAAATATCTGCGTGTTCTTTCTTTTTGAAAGACTTATTTTAATAGTTTACTTCTTTCTTGGATCGAATTTTATGTTTTCGGAAATATTCCATCTTCAATATGATAAAAAAAGAATGATTTTCAAAGGAATTAATAGAACACTTAGCTTTGCATCACCAGTTGTTTCGACATCCCTTGTAAACTTATTATTTTAAATATTAATCAAACGCTGGTTAATCTTCAATCATTAATCACACAAAGATTATCTTCCAACAAGATGCTTCTCTATTTGTTCAGATTCATTTTGTATACCGGCAATCACAGCAAGCCAACTAAAAATTACACATATTTACTAGTATACTATCTATAAAAAGTACCTATAAAAATGATCAAAGTTATTTTCTTGTCATTTTGTTGTTTTGCTATTTTTTGTAGTTTTCTGATAGTTTGAGATTTCTCGTTGTTGTTTATTAATTACTCTATTTTATTTTGTTTACGTAAAATAATGTTTTTAATCACCTTTGTGGAAAACATATTGATCAGTGAATACTCAAGTTGAGGATGTCTTATGTGGATTGGATCGAATTTTGATGACATAAAACACTAAAAGCCGGTTTAAGGTGTAACTCATAATCAATTTGTACTCGCGATATCAGCAAATCGCTTTAGCGATCTCAGTTCGCATTCGCTGAGAATCGATCATAAGAGAGTTGAAAGGCTACAACGCTTTGAGGGAAGATTGAAACATTGAACCGACACGATGACGTTAGACGCTAGAGTTCAGTTGATCTCAGCACGTGACTATAGCGTTTGACCGTTTGGTTGATCGAGGGAATAAACTGGTTAGTGTTTTGCAAAGAAAAAATAAATAAATGCTTAAATCGAAACCGACACTGTTCGGAGTTTTTATCCACGAATTGAGGAAGAGAATTCTCCAAGTTGAGCTGGATGTAAAAGAGGGAAACCGGTTGCAGGAATTTATCCTTTCCAACCTTGACCGTTTATTTGAATAGTATGGTAACAAACCGATAGGATCAAAACGTGACATCAGCAGCTGTTTTAACGATTTTTTTTTTCTAAGCTTTCTACATCCGTAGTTAAATCAGTTAAATGTTCGGAAAATAATAATAATTTCAGTTCGACTTAACCCAATCAAACTGAAGTGTTATCAAAAGTTTCTGAACGTTGAGATAGCTAGGCAAAGTAAGAGGCGGGTAATTTCCGACCAATAATAAGCGAGGTTGTCAAACTCGACCGCGCTCCTCCGTTCGTGAGAAAAACCAGAGAATGATTGAATTCCACGATTGGCCGCGAGGTAGTGAAGTAATTCGTATGCATAACACACGGATATCGATACGAACTGAGTTTGTTTATCTCAAACCGGACCGTATCGAATGCTGAAACAGAAAGCTATTTACATGTTATGCCAGCGTTCTTTCTAGAAGAGTTGAAGCGAGCTCAGATACCTAGTGGTGTCGAGAATCGATCGTATCACTCGTGAACTTTTGATGTGAAATCTCCATAATTGATCGATCTCTTCTAAAATTTTGACGTGCATTGTATTTTTATTTCTCAGATAATATATAAGTGAAGTCATCAGATTGAATTCATTGAACAAATCAAGGAAAAGTTATAAAAGTTGATGAAAACAAATAACATTTCAGATTTTTTATGTATTTCTGAAAAGTTACACTATAGTTAAATTGATAACGAAAAATAACAAAATCACAAAACTACGAAACGACAAAACGACAAAACGACAAAACGACAAAACGACAAAACGACAAAACGACAAAACAACAAAACGTCAAAACCACAAAACGCCAAAATATCAAAAATGATAAAAATGACAAAAATGGCAAAATTGACAAAAACGGCAAAAATGACAAAAATAAAAAAATGACTAAACCGAAAAAAAATTAAAAATATGACCAAAATTACAAAAAAAGATAAAAATGACAAAAATGACAAAAATGACAAAAATGACAAACATGACAAACATGACAAAAATGACAAAAATGACAAAAATGACAAAAATGACAAAAATGACAAAAATGACAAAAATGACAAAAATGACAAAAATGACAAAAATGACAAAAATGACAAAAATGACAAAAATGACAAAAAATGACAAAAATGACAAAAATGACAAAAATGACAAAAATGACAAAATGACAAAAATGACAAAAATGACAAAAATGACAAAAATGACAAAAATGACAAAAATGACAAAAATGACAAAAATGACAAAAATGACAAAAAATGACAAAAAAGACAAAAATGACAAAAATGACAAAAATGACAAAAATGACAAAAATGACAAAATGACAAAAATTAAAAAAATGTCAAAAATCACAAAATGACAAAATGACAAAATGACAAAAATGACAAAATGACAAAAATGACAAAAATGACAAAAATGACAAAAATGACACAAATGACAAAAATGACAAAAATGACAAAAATGACAAAAATGACAAAAATGACAAAAATGACAAAAATGACAAAAATTACAAAAATGACAAAAATGACAAAAATGACAAAAATGACAAAAATGACAAAAATGACAAAATGACAAAAATGACAAAAATGACAAAAATGACAAACATGACGAAAATGACAAACATGACAAAAATGACAAAAATGACAAAAATGACAAAAATGACAAAAATGACAAAAATGACAAAAATGACAAAAATGACAAAAAATGACAAAAATGACAAAAATGACAAAAATGACAAAAATGACAAAAATGACAAAATGACAAAAATGACAAAAATGACAAAAATGACAAAAATGACAAAATGACAAAAATGACAAAAATGACAAAAATGACAAAATGACAAAAATGACAAAAATGACAAAATGACAAAAATGACAAAAATGACAAAAATGACAAAAATGACAAAAATGACAAAAATGACAAAAATGACAAAAATGACAAAAATGACAAAAATGACAAAAATGACAAAAATGACAAAAATGACAAAAAATGACAAAAATGACAAAAATGACAAAAATGACAAAATGACAAAAATGACAAAAATGACAAAAATGACAAAAATGACAAAAATGACAAAAATGACAAAAATGACAAAAATGACAAAAATGACAAAAATGACAAAAATGACAAAAATGACAAAAATGACAAAAATGACAAAAATGACAAAAATGACAAAAATGACAAAAATGACAAAAATGACAAAAATGACAAAAATGACAAAAATGACAAAAATGACAAAAATGACAAAAATGACAAAAATGACAAAATGACAAAAATGACAAAAATGACAAAAATGACAAAAATGACAAAATGACAAAAATGACAAAAATGACAAAAATGACAAAAATGACAAAAATGACAGAAATGACAAAAATGACAAAAATGACAAAAATGACAAAAATGACAAAATGACAAAAATGACAAAAATGACAAATGACAAATGACAAAAATGACAAAAATGACAAAAATGACAAAAATGACAAAAATGACAAAAATGACAAAAATGACAAAATGACAAAAATGACAAAAATGACAAAAATGACAAAAATGACAAAAATGACAAAAATGACAAAAATGACAAAAATGACAAAAATGACAAAAATGACAAAAATGACAAAAATTACAAAAATTACAAAAATTACAAAAATTACAAAAACTACAAAAATTACAAAAATTACAAAAATTACAAAATTACAAAAATTACAAAAATTACAAAAATTACCAAAATTACAAAAATTACAAAAATTACAAAAATTACAAAAATTGCAAAAATTACAAAAATTACAAAAATTACAAAAATTACAAAATTACAAAAATTACAAAAATTACAAAAATTACAAAAATTACAAAAATTACAAAAATTACAAAAATTACAAAAATTACAAAAATTACAAAAATTACAAAAATTACAAAATTACAAAAATTACAAAAATTACAAAAATTACAAAATTACAAAAATTACAAAAATTACAAAAATTACAAAAATTACAAAAATTACAAAAATGACAAATGACAAAAATGACAAAAATGACAAAAATGACAAAAATGACAAAAATGACAAAAATGACAAAAATGACAAAAATGACAAAAATGACAAAAATGACAAAAATGACAAAAATGACAAAATGACAAAAATGACAAAAATGACAAAAATGACAAAGTGACAAAATGACAAAAATGACAAAAATGACAAAAATGACAAAATGACAAAAATGACAAAAATGACAAAAATGACAAAAATGACAAAAATGACAAAAATGACAAAAATGACAAAAATGACAAAAATGACAAAAATGACAAAATGACAAAATGACAAAATGACAAAAATGACAAAAATGACAAAAATGACAAAAATGACAAAAATGACAAAAATGACAAAATGACAAAAATGACAAAAATGACAAAAATGACAAAAATGACAAAAATGACAAAAATACAAAATGACAAAAATGACAAAAATGACAAAAATGACAAAAATGACAAAAATGACAAAAATGACAAAAATGACAAAAATGACAAAAATGACAAAAATGACAAAAATGACAAAAATGACAAAAATGACAAAATGACAAAATGACAAAAATGACAAAAATGACAAAAATGACAAAAATGACAAAAATGACAAAAATGACAAAATGACAAAAATGACAAAAATGACAAAATGACAAAAATGACAAAAATGACAAAAATGACAAAAATGACAAAAATGACAAAATGACAAAACTGACAAAATGACAAAAATGACAAAAATGACAAAAATGACAAAATGACAAAAATGACAAAAATGACAAAAATGACAAAAATGACAAAAATGACAAAAATGACAAAAATGACAAAAATGACAAAAATGACAAAAATGACAAAAATGACAAAAATGACAAAAATGACAAAAATGACAAAAATGACAAAAATGACAAAAATGACAAAAATGACAAAAATGACAAAAATGACAAAAATGACAAAATGACAATGACAAAAATGACAAAAATGACAAAAATGACAAAAATGACAAAAATGACAAAAATGACAAAAATGACAAAAATGACAAAAATGACAAAAATGACAAAATGACAAAAATGACAAAATGACAAAATGACAAAAATGACAAAAATGACAAAAATGACAGAAATGACAAAAATGACAAAAATGACAGAAATGACAAAAATGACAAAAATGACAAAAATGACAAAAATGACAAAAATGACAAAAATGACAAAAATGACAAAAATGACAAAAATGACAAAAATGACAAAAATGACAAAAATGACAAAAATGACAAAATGACAAAAATGACAAAAATGACAAAAATGACAAAAATGACAAAAATGACAAAAATGACAAAAATGACAAAAATGACAAAAATGACAAAAATGACAAAAATGACAAAAATGACAAAAATGACAAAAATGACAAAAATTACAAAAATTACAAAAATTACAAAAATTACAAAAATTACAAAAATTACAAAAATTACAAAAACTACAAAAATTACAAAAATTACAAAAATTACAAAAATTACAAAAATTACAAAAATTACAAAATTACAAAATTACAAAAATTGCAAAAATTACACAAATTACAAAAATTACAAAAATTACAAAAATTACAAAAATTACAAAAATTACAAAAATTACAAAAATTACAAAAATTACAAAAATTACAAAAATTACAAAAATTACAAAATTACAAAAATTACAAAATTACAAAAATTACAAAATTACAAAAATGACAAAAATGACAAAAATGACAAAAATGACAAAAATGACAGAAATGACAAAAATGACAAAAATGACAAAAATGACAAAATGACAAAATGACAAAAATGACAAAATGACAAAATGACAAGAAATGACAAAATGACAAAAATGACAAAAATGACAAAAATGACAAAAATGACAAAAATGACAAAAATGACAAAAATGACAAAAATGACAAAATGACAAAAATGACAAAAATGACAAAAATGACAAAAATGACAAAAATGACAAAAATGACAAAAATGACAAAATGACAAAATGACAAAATGACAAAAATGACAAAAATTACAAAATTACAAAAATTACAAAAATTACAAAAATTACAAAATTACAAAAATTACAAAAATTACAAAAATTACAAAAATTACAAAAATTACAAAAATTACAAAAATTACAAAAATTACAAAAATTACAAAAATTACAAAAATTACAAAAATTACAAAATTACAAAAATTACAAAAATTACAAAAATTACAAAAATTACAAAAATTACAAAAATTACAAAAATTACAAAAATTACAAAAATTACAAAAATTACAAAAATTACAAAAATTACAAAAATTACAAAATTACAAAAATTACAAAAATTACAAAAATTACAAAAATGACAAAAATGACAAATTAGACAAAAATGACAAAAATGACAAAAATGACAAAAATGACAAAAATGACAAAAATGACAAAAATGACAAAAATGACAAAATGACAAAATGACAAAAATGACAAAAATGACAAAAATGACAAAAATGACAAAAATGACAAAAATGACAAAAATGACAAAAATGACAAAAATGACAAAAATGACAAAATGACAAAAATGACAAAAATGACAAAATGACAAAAATGACAAAAATGACAAAATGACAAAAATGACAAAAATGACAAAAATGACAAAAATGACAAAAATGACAAAAATGACAAAAATGACAAAAATGACAAAAATGACAAAAATGACAAAAATGACAAAAATGACAAAAAATGACAAAAATGACAAAATGACAAAAATGACAAAAATGACAAAAATGACAAAAATGACAAAAATGACAAAAATGACAAAAATGACAAAAATGACAAAAATGACAAAAATGACAAAATGACAAAAATGACAAAAATGACAAAAATGACAAAATGACAAAATGACAAAAATGACAAAAGTGACAAAATGACAAAAATGACAAAAATGACAAAAATGACAAAAATGACAAAAATGACAAAAATGACAAAAATGACAAAATGACAAAAATGACAAAAATGACAAAAATGACAAAAATGACAAAAATGACAAAAATGACAAAAATGACAAAAATGACAAAAATGACAAAAATGACAAAAATGACAAAAATGACAAAAATGACAAAAATGACAAAAATGACAAAAATGACAAAAATGACAAAAATGACAAAAATGACAAAAATGACAAAAATGACAAAAATGACAAAAATGACAAAAATGACAAAAATGACAAAAATGACAAAAATGACAAAAATGACAAAAATGACAAAAATGACGAAAATGACAAAAATGACAAAAATGACAAAAATGACAAAAATGACAAAAATGACAAAAATGACAAAAATGACAAAAATGACAAAAATGACAAAAATGACAAAAATTACAAAAATTACAAAAATTACAAAAATTACAAAAACTACAAAAATTACAAAAATTACAAAAATTACAAAAATTACAAAAATTACAAAAATTACAAAAATTACAAAAATTACAAAAATTACAAAAATTACAAAAATTGCAAAAATTGCAAAAATTACAAAAATTACAAAAATTACAAAAATTACAAAAATTACAAAAATTACAAAAATTACAAAAATTACAAAAATTACAAAAATTACAAAAATTACAAAAATTACAAAAATTACAAAAATTACAAAAATTACAAAAATTACAAAAATTACAAAAATTACAAAAATTACAAAAATTACAAAAATGACAAAAATGACAAAAATGGCAAAAATGACAAAAATGACAGAAATGACAAAAATGAAAAAAATGACAAAAATGACAAAAATGACAAAAATGACAAAAATGACAAAAATGACAGAAATGACAAAAATGACAAAAATGACAAAAATGACAAAAATGACAAAAATGACAAAAATGACAAAAATGACAAAAACGACAAAAATGACAAAAATGACAAAACTGTCAAAAATGACAAAAATGACAAAAACGACAAAAATGACAAAAATGACAAAAATGACAAAAATGACAAAAATGACAAAAATGACAAAAATGACAAAAATGACAAAAATGACAAAAATGACAAAAATGACAAAAATGACAAAAATGACAAAAATGACAAAAATGACAAAAATGACAAAAATGACAAAAATGACAAAAATGACAAAAATGACAAAAATGACAAAAATGACAAAAATGACAAAAATGACAAAAATGACAAAAATGACAAAAATGACAAAAATGACAAAAATGACAAAAATGACAAAAATGACAAAAATGACAAAAATGACAAAAATGACAAAAATGACAAAAATGACAAAAATGACAAAAATGACAAAAATGACAAAAATGACAAAAATGACAAAAATGACAAAAATAACAAAAATGACAAAAATGACAAAAATGACAAAAATGACAAAAATGACAAAAATGACAAAAATGACAAAAATGACAAAAATGACAAAAATGACAAAAATGACAAAAATGACAAAAATGATCAAATTGACAAAAATGACAAAAATGACAAAAATGACAAAAATGACAAAAATGACAAAAATGACATAAATGACAAAAATGACAAAAATGACAAAAATGACAAAAATGACAAAAATGACAAAAATGACAAAAATGACAAAAATGACAAAAATGACAAAAATGACAAAAATGACAAAAATGACAAAAATGACAAAAATGACAAAAATGACAAAAATGACAAAAATGACAAAAATGACAAAAATGACAAAAATGACAAAAATGACAAAAATGACAAAAATGACAAAAATGACAAAAATGACAAAAATGACAAAAATGACAAAAATGACAAAAATGACCAAAATGACCATATTGACAAAAATGACAAAAATGACAAAAATGACAAAAATGACAAAAATGACAAAAATGACAAAAATTATAAAAATGACAAAAATGACAAAAATGACAAAAATGACAAAAATGACAAAAATGACAAAAATGACAAAAATGACAAAAATGACAAAAATGACAAAAATGACAAACATGACAAAAATGACAAAAATGACAAAAATGACAAAAATGACAAAAATGACAAAAATTACAAAAATGACAAAAATGACAAAAATGACAAAAATGACAAAAATGACAAAAATGACAAAAATGACAAAAATGACAAAAATGACAAAAATGACAAAAATGACAAAAATGACAAAAATGACAAAAATGACAAAAATGACAAAAATGACAAAAATGACAAAAATGACAAAAATGACAAAAATGACAAAAATGACAAAAATGACAAAAAATGACAAAAATGACAAAAATGACAAAAATGGCAAAAATGGCAAAATTTGCAAAAATGCCAAAATTGGCAAAAATGGCAAAATGACAAAAATTACAAAAGTCACAAAAATTCCAAAAATGACACATTTGACAAAATTTTATTGTATTTCTTCAGAAAACGATTCTGTTATATTTATTTAAGCCACTGATTTTCAATCAGTTTTTTTTTTTTCAAAATAATTCCAGAATCAGAATAAAAGCCGGACTGTGATTTCCGAGAATAACTTTGATGCTGTAATTACTTTTTAAATCCCTCCTTTTATGGGCACTCTTCCTTCGTTCGTCAATTCAAATCAAGGCGGTGCGTTCAGAATACGTATTACCTATTCAGAACGTATTTATAGAAGAAAATCGATTGCAGCCTCGCAGATGGCTTAACTAGCATCAGGTAAACATAAATGTTTTGGAGCTAGCATGTTTTATCTTTAGCAACTTGGCGTTGCAACTACCTACATATTTTCAAAATATCATTATGCTGCAGATTATTCTTGAATATTGCATGATAATTTGTCCACATTTAGTGAAAACTGTCTTAATTTTTAGGGAGTTTTCCTCTCGAAAATCTTCATAAAATCGATAAATCTGGACGGATTAACTGGAGACCTGACAAGTTTGTTAACCTTGTTCGTAAGCAAATGTTTACTTACGCAATTGAGCACAAACTATATATATCATGTACAAGATGCGTCTCTCGATACTTGTCATAGATATTTACAACAATAAAATTGAAGCCCGTTAATGCCTCAAATAATTCGCAATAAAAACGCGCTTATCTTTGTTATCGTGTGTGTGATAATTGATTCGATCAAGCACTAAAGTACACACGATGTTGAGAGATATCGAGTGCGATAGTTGTATATTGAAAATATGTAAACGTAGATAGTGTAATCTCTCATAACGCAGACGGGAAAAAGGACGTTAATAGAAAATACTTCGCTATGACATAATTGAAGACTAGGTTATGAAATGCAGTTATTCTAACAGAAACGAATAATTTTGATTTAAAACAGAAAAACATTTTCTATGATGTAAAATATGCTGCCAGGAAAATTTTCAACTTTTTGTTCGAATCATGACATGTTTATAAGTCAAACCATAGGGGTGTTAAAAGAAAATAATTTGCAAATTTGGATTGGTGCCCCAGTTTTAGTAAATGTGGGCTCATGAAGCTATTATTTGTTATCGTAGATCTGTTAAATTCGTTATTACTTCTGATATTTCTAAGTAAAATGTTTACAATCACATCGACGAAAGTGGCAAGCTGTAAATGTATTCCAGTTAAATTTAATTATGCGTTCCTTGGAAATCGTTTAATAATTCAATGGTGACAATCTGTCGACAAAACATCGACTTGTACATAGTAACGCCTCTACCCGCATTTTGCCTTTAACCCAAATATTTATCGATTGGTGCAGCTCCGAGGTGCACTTTTGATCCGAATCATGGACGAACAACACCCTTCAATTAGCTACCGTTTTTTATAGGTTGCATGTGTGTTGTCAACTTTTTCCCTGGAATATGACTGAATTACAGCAATCAATGGGACAAAGTTCATATGTTTAGAAATTTATACCCTTAGAAGTCAACCGGTAGGACAAATTTTTTTTTATATATATTTAAACACAAACTTCAATTCCCGTCTAAAACCCTGTTTGAGATCTACATCAAAAGTTAATACTTGCACTAAACCTTTCTCTAAGCCATGTAAAGCCACCATAGCATTGATTTATTGGCCCATTAGTAAAACAAAACAAAACCAAACGAAACGTGAAGGGTCGAAGGTAAAAATCCTTTCGATTGTACGGAGAAGCAGCAGCAGAAAAATAAACCTCTTATTGATCAGTTTTTCCGATATTCTTGCCTTTTTTTTGTCGGTTGAATGACTTTTCCTTTGATGGTGAACCGAGAGCTGCCCTAGGGAACGATTCTTTTTAACGCAGCAATGTCCAAAATATTTAGATTTGAGTCAGAATTCTAAATTTACCGTAAATTATGCTTATTGAAAAATCGAATAGGTTTTAAGATTTCCAAACTCCAGTTGATATTCCCTGAATGATAAATAGTTTTTTTTTCATTTAGTCATGTTGTCATTATGTTATTTTTTTCATTTTTGACGTTTTTATAAGTATTGTCTTTTTCGTAAATCTTGTCGATTTTGAAATATTCTACAATATTGATATTTATGACATTTATGTCATTTCTACATTTTTGCCGTTTTAAACCATTTTTAACCATTTTTTTTCCATTTTTGACACTTCAGATACTTTTGACATTTAGACATTTTTGTAATTTTTGACTTTTTTGCCATTTTTGACATGTTTGACATGTTGAACATTTTTTACTTTTTTAACATTTTTGACTTTTTTGACATTTTTGACTTTTTGACATTTTTGAAATTTTTGAAATTTTTGACATTTTTTTCATTTTTTGTCTTTGTTGTCATTTTTGTTATTCTTGCCATTTTTGCAATTTTTGACATTTTTGACATTTTTGACATTTTTGACAGTTTTGACATTTTTGACATTTTTGACATTTTTGACATGTATGATATTTTTGACATTTGTGACATTTTTGACATAAATGACATTTTTGACATTTTTGACATATTTGTCATTTTTGTCATTTTTGACATTTTAAGCATTTTTGACATTTTTTTCATTTTGTTCATTTTTATCATTTATGTTATTTTTGTCATTTTTGTCTATTTGTCATTTTTGTCATTTTTGTCATTTTTGTCATTTTTGTCATTTTTGTCATTTTTGTCATTTTTGTAATTTTTGTCATTTTTGTCATTTTTGTCATTTTTGTCATTTTTGTCATTTTTGTCATTTTTGTCATTTTTGTCATTTTTGTCATTTTTGTCATTTTTGTCATTTTTGTCATTTTGCTCATTTTTGTCATTTTTGTCATTTTTGTCATTTTTGTCATTTTTGTCATTTTTGTCATTTTGACATTTTTGTCGTTTTTGTCATTTTTGTCGTTTTTATCTTTTTTGACATTTTTGTCATTTTTGTCATTTTTGACATTTTTGTCATTTTTGACATTTTTGTCATTTTTGTCGTTTTTGTCATTTTTGTCATTTTTGTCATTTTTGTCATTTTTATCATTTTTGTCATTTTTGTCATTTTCCTCATTTTTTCCATTTTTGTCATTTTTGTCATTTTTGTTATTTTTGTCTTTTTGTCACTTTTGTCATTTTTGTAATTTTTGTAATTTTTGTCATTTTTGTTATTTTGGTTATTTTTTGTCATTGTTGTCTTGATTTCTGTCATTTTGGACAATTTTGATTATTTTGACAACTTTAACATTTTTGAAAATTTTGACAATTTTGACAATTTTGACAATTTTGACAATTTTGCCAATTTTGACAATTTTGACAATTCTGACAATTTTGACAATTTTGACAATTTTGACAATTTTTGACATTTTTGTCATTTTTTTCATTTTTGTCATTTTTGTCATTTTTGTCATTTTTGTCATTTTTGTCATTTTTGTCAGTTTTGTCAGTTTTGTCAATTTTGTCGATTTTGTCAAATTGGTCATTTTTGTCAATTTTGTCAATTTTCCAATTTTGTCAATATTGACAATTTTGACAATCTCGACAATTTTGATAATTTTGACAATTTTGATAATTTTGACAATTTTGATAATTTTGACAGTTTTCAAAATTTTGACAATTTTGACAATTTTGACAATTTTGACAGTTCTGAAAATTTTTGACAATTTTGAACATTTTGGCAATTTTGACAATTTTGACAGTTTTGACAATTTTGACAATTTTGACAATTTTGACAATTTTGACAATTTTGACAATTTTGACAATTTTGACAATTATGACAATTTTGACAATTTTAACAACTTTGACAATTTTGACAATTTTGACAATTTTGACAATTTCGACAATTTTGACAATTTTGACAATTTTGACAATTTTGACAATTTTGACAATTTTGACAATTTTGACAATTTTGACAGTTTTGACAATGTTGACACTTTTGATAATTTCGACAATTTTGACAATTTTTCAATTTTGACAATTTTGATAATTTTGACAATTTTGACAATTTTGACAATTTTGACAATTTTGACAATTTCGACAATTTTGACATTTGTGACAATTTTGACATTTTTTACAATTTCGACAATTTTGACAATTTTGACAATTTTGACAATTTTGATAATTTTGACTGTTTTGACATTAACAATAGATGGCATTCATTTCATTCTTTACACATACAATTCCTTCATAGTTTTGATTTGGACATTCTTGTCATTTTTTTTCATTTTTGACAATTGTGACATTCGTGACATTTTTTACCTTTTTTATATGTTTGATGTTTGTGACATTTATGACATTTGCATCTCGATGTTTTTTTAATTTTAAACATTTTATTTCCAATCCATCATTTTTACCAGATATGTTCTGATTTAGTCAATTTCTGTTATCGTGTATCTGGTTTTGATTTTAATTTAAATTGATTTGCAACTGCTCACATATTTATTACCTTGTTCTATTAACGTTGCTCTGTTCCGGATAGAATTCTTTGTTTGAAGACTTACACGCAACAAAAGTCATAACAAGTCTGTTCTGTTTGCATTTTCCAGCACATTTTCAGCTGCATTTTATTGTTTCACGCTCAGCTGACCGTATATATTATCTGGGCTGGTCTTAGCTGGTGCTACACATTGCACACGTGAGGATCTCACTCGTCAAGAGCATAAGTTCGGATTCGCCGGCCGAAATTGTGTTGCGCAATGACAGCTCGTTTGATCGGTACTTGATGTAAACGTAAATCGAATTTTACGATTTAGATGATTTCTTAAGTGAACTTCTTTAAAGATAAGGTGATTCTGCAGATTTTTTTTTTTAATTTTTAAATTAAGTATGTGTATTTAAATCAATCGATTTTGTATGAGTTTACTTAAAGGAAAACAAAGTCAATAATAATTATTTCAAATAATGAGAACGATAAAAATGTCGATACTGTTCTACGGGTGGAAAGGTATTAAATATTAAACAGCTGACGTGTGGGCAGTTTATTTCTTAATCTCCTCACGCAGAACCAATTTATTCCGTGTCAAAAGCATACGATCAACTCGTGGCGCCTTCTTTCGTATTTCTTAGATTGACGTAGGGTAGAAGGATTCATTTTTGGTTTTAAATGTTTAGTCTGATGATATCAATATTCTGAGCTACTACATATTAGATTGTCAAATTTCCTGATTAATAAGAATATTCACTCTACAAGGGTACCGATTTTTTCCCCTCTTTGGTATTCAAAACGATTAAATTATTTTTTATTAATCTTCTACAAAGCTTTCTGTAACTTCATAGCTTAATTGCGTAGTTTTTTTTTTTCAATTTCAACTTTCCCAGTTAATTAAATTCCAAAAATAAATCCACTAACCTTATCCGTATCATTATGTTTCCAAACAAACTGCGCTTGAAACTATCACTATCTACTGGTGTAAAACAAAACTTCAACCATGCTTGTTGTCGGAACATTTGTTTCTGTATGAGGCGAATCGGGTTCAACGGACCTAGTTTTCCCTAGTAAAAGTTGAAAAAAGAATTTGCTTTTCTTCTCAAGTTTTGCCGTTGTCATTTGAAAGACTTAAATCTGCATTTTTTTTTGTTAAAAGAGGGTGGTAAGAGTAAGATTATAAAATTTAATGAAGTATACAGGTCGACCATTAAGGTTTTTTTTTGTGATAAATCTGTTCTGACTTATAACGAACCTCAAAAATGTCTTATCAGAATTTATTATCTTTTTCAAAAATTGATTTTCTATATGAACGTTTTTAATTTTTACATGATTTTTCAATTAACACTTGAATTAATAAAGGAAAATCAAATCCCTTCGGCCCACTTGTACCGAGGCAAACTTCAAATACCATTCATTGCTCGCTTTCGAGTAAGCAGGTTGGTAATTTCTTCAGACAATTCAGGTTCAAACCATGCACGGGGGTCTGAAGATAGCCCCCAGTAGTAAGTGAGCAGTAAGTCAGTCGGTCAGTTGGTTTTGTGCTTTCGCGTCTGGCCGTCTGGCGTTTTTGCTTTCTAGTAAAACATTCGCGCGCGCGCGCTCCTGCAAAGAAAGTAGTTACAGTATCAAAACAAATCGATACTTCCAACAGTTCGGTTCGATTAGAAGCCATAGTGATTGTTCGAGATTTAATTTTTTTTTATTCAAAGAACTTTAGGATTCTGAAAAGTCCACTGTTACTGTAAAATTGAAAATGTTTCACCGAAAATCGTCCAAGCGCAGGAGAAAGTCTTTTCGGGGTCAAAAAAATGATTCCAACAACGCCGTTGTACCTCCGAAACCGATGGTGAAAAGGTAATTATGTGAAAATGTAATGATGCTGAGTACTGTTTTTATCTTCTTTCGTTGATGAAAAAAATACTGATAAATGTGAAAAATGAAGTGAATGATTTTTGAACAATAAATTTAAAAATTTTCAACAATATTGACTGAAGCTCATTAGAAAACGAGTCAGTGAATTTATGAAAAGGTTGAACCTTATTCTGTGAAGTGACGTGACTTGCCAAATTTTACCTCCTAGTCTTGATTACTGTAAATGTTTCAGCCAAGAATTTAGAGTTCAAGTGAGCTTCGAGAACTGATCTAAGCTTTTATGAACTGACATTTCTTGTCTGGAGCACCCGCATAATTTAGGAAAAACATGTTTTTTCCTACAGTCCGACTTTATTCAATCTAACCACCCTTACTTCAAAGAACGTTCTAGCAAAACAGTGATGAAATAAAAATTATGTTTGTTTTTTTTTTTTGTTGCGTTCTTGATTAGCTAGTTGTAGCGAGCTGCCATTCAACAGTTTTACGATATACTAAAGTAGTTTTTTTTTTTTATTCATTACAGATCATGAGAAGTTTTTAAAATCTGTTATAGTTCGTAATCCAAAGATGTTATGATTGAGAAATACCTAATTTGAAGTGCTAAGGCTAGGCTCAAAACTGATAATATAATCTAACAGTATTTGTTTAATTTGTATTCCCATGTACGTCCATCATTGCCTTTTTTATCTGCTTTTTCTGCAACTCGAAAATCGACCAAACATGAGGAGACTATCAAAATAATATCTTACAAGATAATCCAGCCCAAGATCCCGTGTACGGGGGAAAGTGGAGGGCCATCATCATCTATCTATCATCTAATTTGTAATCTTAAAGCTTTGCAAGATGTCCTCGATGTTGCCTTTCAAAAACTCTTCTACGTTTGAGTTTTTGATCGGCAACATCGAGGACACTGTAGTAACTTTCTTCGGTATAGCATGTCTACATAGATGTAGGTATTAGATTGCATCGTTGTTCACAGGGAGATAATGTCTAGGGGTGGTTTCAAATATAAAATTTAATGAGATCTTGATACTCAAAAAATCATACAAATATTAAAAAAAGATAACATCAATAAATTTCTTAAAAATTATGATTAGAAAATGGTAGTAAATAAATAAATACAAAAACAGACTAAAAGTTTGAAATCCATATTAATGTTTGGCAATTTATTTAAAATTATTCAAAAAAAAATTTCTTATTCTTAGATATAAAATTAGTTAAAAATTCATTTAAGGCAGCACAATTTTCAATATTTCAGGAACGCCATAAAATGAATACGAAATAAATATAAAAATTGAAATCTCGTTCAAACCAGAACTAAACTAACTGCAGAAATTTCAGAAAACATGAAACAAACCATACAAGTTTCTTTAGAAATAAAAAGAATATAAATAAAAAATTTCTCATACATAAGAAAAACTACCCTATAGGTTTTGTTCAAAAACTAATTTAAAATTCATCACTTTTGAGTTAAATCGATCTTTCATAACTGATCACCTAAACAACCTGCATAAAAAATAAACACAATTTTTGAATCTATTTACAATTTTGCAGCTTATCAGGAATTCAGATCTTTTCTAGATATTTTTTGGTTTCGAAATACAATGCTTCGAAGGAATTTAATTCATTTTTTTTAGAAATGAGGCCCTTGGAGCCAAAGGTGTATAAGTGCATGGAAGCTTATTTCGAGAAAACAGGCTTTTAAGTTGTTCTGGGCAATTTTCCATATATTTTTTTTGTAATTTTTTTATTTTTCTTTAAAACGTAAAAGTATGTAAAAAAATTCAAAACATCTGAAAAAAAAAATCATCAAATATAGTTTGAAATATGAAGAATTGTTTGGTATTATAAACTCAAAATCGACCATTCGGTCGCTTATACCCCTTTGGCTCTGAGGCCCTCAAACATTATTAAATAAAATCACAACTATTTCTGCCATCATTCTAGAATGCCTTTTTGCCTTTAGAAAATCCGTTTTTTTTTAAATATCTAAAAATTATCACAGAATGACCATAAAAATAACATTAAAGCTAAACCATACTAAGGAAAAAAGTTGAACTTTTCACATAAAATAACCCATTTGCTTCTAAATGGTTTTTATTTTATCAGAAGAGGTGTTTGTTTGTGAGCCTTTGAAAAAACAGATATTTTGAAACTTTAAAATTACATTTTTAGTAGTATAGAAAATCTCCAACTACAAACCTATTTGAAACTCTATTTAAAGGCTTCCAAACGTAGAAAACAGTTTTCAGATATTTTAACTTTAGATTTAGTTATCTGCAGATGCAGATTATCTGCAAAAATTTCATGTTGATCAAAGTTCCCACAGTTTACGGTATTTGATTACTCACTTAACAATTTTGTTGAAGACACAACACGATTTGACTGATACTTTGTGAAACTTCAAAAATTCCATTGGTTTTAAATATTCAAAATTGTCAAAGTTCTCGTATTATGCCGAAATCGGAAAAATTGACAAAAAGAGAACATCAAATTAATATCTAGCTATTTTTTGCGAAATGTGAATACAGATTTTTCTATTTATCGGCTGTTTAGTGTTCGAAGTCAGAGTTGAAGTTTTTTTTATTAAACTTTTCCTGGTATCAAAATAAAGTCAACTAAAATTTATTTTCGAAATTTATTATTATTATAACATGTAATATTCGAAATAAATCGTATTTGTTCAAATCATCGTTAAAATTTATATCGTAAAAAAACCTACTTTTTTAAAAATTCCAAATGAGATTTACTGAGCAATAAAAAACTAGTAAGAAATAAATAATTCCAAATTTGATATGTGTAAAATCAAATTTGGAAAGTACAAAGAATACACAAATTAAAAAAAAACATTAAAGATCAAAATTAAGCTTAAAAGTTGCTATCTTCGAATAATTTTTTTCACATTTCATAAATGATTTTCAAAATCATGGTCGATCCAAAAAAGGAGCTCAAAAAATTAAAATAATTATAATATATTATTTTTGCTGGATATGAATTAAAAAGGAATTTTTCTGAAGACAAGTATAATGAAATTTTAAAAATTATTTATCAAATTTGGTTGATATTTTATTAAAACCCTTTAAAATTTGGAACTGAGCAATTAGAAGAACAAAAAACATAATTGATTTTGAGATTGTAATTGGTTTTTTGAAGAATGTTTTGTATCTGCGAATATGTTGAATGACATTCATCTTTTATTTTACATGTCTTCAATTAATCGAAGTGAATGTTGAGGTTTCTACATTCTACTTATTTTTGCTCATTCGGTTGCCTATCTCGAGTATTAAAGGCGTTTTCAGAAATTTAATTTTTCTATCGAAGTGATTTTTTTTTATCGATGCTGGCGTTTAAATTACAAACAAACGTATGCAAAAGCATTGAATGAAAAGTGATTTGACATCTACAAAACAAATCGATCGAAACCATTGAAAAACACTAGCTATGATTGTAAAAAATAAACGGTTTAACGTTGAAAACTAAACATTTTTATAAACGTAAGACCTACCTGCTCTCAATGCAACGAAAACATCAACGGAACTCAACCGAACTATGAAGAAACAGTTGTTTGAAAACAGCTATTTTTTCTTAGTTTTTTCAATATATCTCGTTTCAGCCTAAATATGTTTACTAAGTATGTTCCACAAAACTGTTCCATTTTATGTAAACTCTCAAAACTCTTTTAAACATACTTTGCATGTATAAGCTCTACCAAAACCCGAACGCCTCCGTTCGGGATGTGGCTAAGAAGCTGTACCGAAGCCGAAGTTTTGTCCAGAAGTCTGGGATTCGAAAGTTCAAGGTATCAAAGGCCACTAATCGCGGCGAGAAGCAGAACAATTCCGCCAAAACACGTGCCAGGAAGTTGTACTTCAAAATGCTGACGAAATATGAATGCTCATGGACGACGAAATATATGTGAAGGCCGACTTCAAACAGATCCCCGGCATATGCACGTGCGGGAAGCGCAGTGCACCTTTCGTGACCCAGGACACGATAAACGGACATGAAAGAGTACCTCAAGTAGCGGCTGCTTCCTCTCCTGGAGGCCCACAACGTCTCGAAAATCTTCTGGCCGAATTTCGCCTCATGCCGCTACTCGTGCCGAAAATGTTCAATCCTCCCAACACTCCGGAGCTCCGCCCCATCGAGAAATACTGGGCAATTATGAAGCAGCACCTTCTTAAACGACCTAAGGCAGTGAATACAGTCAAGGAACTGAAGAAAGTATGGGCTTAAATACATGCAAAAAACGGTTGATTCACAGGTTGTGCAGAATCATATGGACTGTAAATAAAATACGAGTAAAATGGTAAAATAAAGTTTAATAGTTATTTTTCAAGCCCTGAAAATTTGATGGCAACCAGATGAAAACTCGAATTTTGCGAATCAATTTTGTGTGTGGCAATTTCATCGTGGACACCCTTCACAATGTATGCCGGTGACCGGGATTCAATCTCATTACCGTTTGCTTAGAAAACTTGACGCCTATCTTCTACACCACGGGCTGCAGGCTGATTTACTGTTTGTTTTCAGTTCGATTTAAATTTAAACACCTAATGAAAACGGATTTTTCTCCACAGAAAATTGAATTCAGAATCATACTATCATTTTGATCTCACTTTTCTGCTTTATCTATCACAATTTAGGTATTAGATAAGCATCATATTTCGACATATTGATGATTCAATGAAACCTAATTTTGCCATCGGGAAAATGCAATACTAAATTATGCAATCATTGTATTCTTTATAGCTCATATTGGTTATTGTTTGCTATAGATTCGACATAAGCTCGGGTATACATGGAATTTAGAATCCCAAATCAATATAAATTTTAGGCGGTCAGTCGATAATCCGCTGAGCATGCTTTTTCAAGATTGATTTGAAAAAAAAAAAATGAAATAGCTAAGGTTTTACTCATTTCAAAAGTGAAAATAAATTTCTGGATCGGATAACAAACAAGTAGACCTGGCCTCCTTCCAATACGGTATAGCTCATGTTGTACGAGAGTGACTTCTGTAAAATATCTCTAAATAATAAAAACACATGGAAAGGTGCGGTCAATTTTGAGTTATTTTTATAATGTTTTTTTATTAGCATTATTAAAAAGATGAAGAATTATATGTATAGACAAACAATAATTAATTTAATTAAACTAATGTTCGACACCTTGAAATTGAAAAATAAAAAATAAAACCAAATAAGTGTACTGTATTTACTAACTGAACGACTTATTACAACCAGAATTTAATTTGATTCAGTTAAGGCCTTTTCGTATACCTCCAATAATCAGCTGAAAGTTTTGTGCATTTTACGGTTCGTTGACCGGCAGCCTTGTCTTCCAATGATGGCGGGATCTGCTAAAGTAAGTGCCTAGCAAGTGCATTAATTTTATTTTTGCTAAAGTTTATGACGTTGCCACGTTTGGAAATGGTGCCACTAAGTAGGATACGATACGTACGGATACTTTAGCACGCTGGCGGCGCCCGGCTAGTTCAATTCGTCAGCTCGGAAAAATGTTCGCCCCAACCACCCCTTCATCATCATCAAATCATTCTGACTCGCTGCCGACTTGCCTACCCAGGGGGGGAACGCTTCCACATTCATGTGTGGGTCAAGGATTTCAACAGGGTGTTGCCAATTACGTTGGTACTTGCATGAACGAACGGCACCCCAAGTTAATTGCACTTGAAGGCGTTTTTCAAAACAAACTAAGCAAACAAATTTTTCCATAGATACTTGAGTATGAAATTGAAGAATAGTTTTCATTTTGAGGAACATCTACACATACCAAACTACCCGTTTTACACGTTTCATCCTCTTTGAACTAAAACTCAGTTTTCTTTTCTCGATTGCTTTCAGAATATACATAGTGACATGGAATGTGAGCACAAAATTCCCGGAAAACTTATCCCTCCACAAATTGTTGGGCATCGAGTCATCATCACAGCTGGACTCAGACCTCCCTGATTTCTTCGTCATAGGGTAAGTTGAAAAAAACACAAAACACCCCGTAGACTCATACTCCCATACATCCTCCAATAGCCTGCAGGAGGTCAATGCCCAGCCCCAGAACACCCTCTACAATCTGTTCAAGGATGACCTTTGGACGCAAAAGTTCAAGGAACTGCTCAAGGAGCGGGACTACGTGGTAATCAAAACGGAACAGATGCAGGGTCTGCTGCTTTCCGTCTTTGCCCGGCGGAAACATTTGCTGCATCTACGGCAGGTCGAAACGGAATACACCCGGACCGGGCTGGGTGGCATTTGGGGCAACAAGGGAGCGGTCAGTGTGCGGCTTAACGTTTATGGGTGCACCATATGTTTGGTGAATGCTCACCTGGCGGCACACGATCACATGCTGGAGGAACGGATCAACGACTACGAGAAGATCGTCCAGGAGCACAAGTTCCACGTCAAGGAGAAGGAAACCATCTTCGATCATGAGTAAGTTACAATGTTTTTTTCGGCTAAGACGAGAATTATTTAGAAAATTACAGTCATAGAATGGTTTCATTCCCAATTTCGATAGGTAAAATCTTTATGCCAAAAAAGTACACAAGCGTGCATTAGATGGGTTCTTATTTGTGAACCTTCTTGAAATCTAACTTCTAACCCCCGATTGGTTTACTTTCGAAGAGTGGAGAACGGTCACAAGTCGCTTGACTGCAAGGGAGTAAACAGACGAGGCTTATGCTGGGGATGCGGCACTGGCGACCATGTAACTGGCAACCCTAGGTGCTCTGCCTACCAAAAGTCACTAGCAGCGATACCAAGGGTTTGGAATCAAATCAAATCAACGTCAACTACTGTCACGAAGCACAAAAGCTTGTACGACTCAGGGCGGTGGAAGAGAAGCTAAAAATAGCGGTAGCAGACCGCTATTATAGAGCTCTGAAAGGAAAGGTTCCTATGCAAGAAGTGGTCACATCGAATGAGCAAGACTTCGTGATAGCCAAAGTCAATGGGATCTTCATCTATAGCTGCTACGCTCCGCCGAGGTGAACCTTGGAGAAATTTAGCGTTACGATGGATAAGATAGTCGCGGTGCTCACACGGGGGATTTCAATGCGTGGGCCCAGTAATAGGTAGTTCCCTTACAAACGCCAGAAGACAGATTCTACTCGAAGCACTTGTAAGGCTGAATGCGGGCCTGACGAACGTAGGTAATACTAGGACCTACCATAGAGAGGGACGTGAATCCATTATAGATATCACATTCGTTAGTCCCAGATGAACAAGTTATTGAATGGTGAGTGACGACTACACTCTTAGCGATCCGCTATCGTGTGGGTAAGAGTGTACAGTCAGGCAGAGGAGAGGTAATGGTAGGTGAACGACACTGGAAGACGAAACAATTCGAACGGAACGTCTTTGTCGAGGTGTTGAAGTGGGAGCAAAACCTGCCGAACTTGTCGGCGAGAAACCTGACGAAAGTACTCACACATGCTCGTGGCACAGCAATGACGACAAGAGCTCATTGTGAAACCCACATTCACCGTTGGTGGACCGAGAAAATCGCGAATTTGCGTGCCAGCTGCCTTCGCGCTAAGCGAAACATGTAGAGAGCACGAACTCAAACAGAGAAAGACGATCGCAGGCCGCTTTTCAACACTCTGCAAGGCTATTAAAGCAAGTAAAAAAGGCATGTTTAAGGAAACTTTGTCGTGATGCCTAATGACCGACTGTGGGCTGATGCCTACAGGTTAGTCGTGGCAAAAAACAAAAGCTTCAGCGCACCACCTGAAATGTACCCCAACAAACTGAGGGAAATAACGAGTAAGCTGTTCCCTAAAAACAATGCCAACAGCTGGCCACAAGTCCCGTACGACTGGGGGTCGAATGAGGAGGAGTTAATATCGTTGGAAAAACTGCGCGACATCGCGAAATCCTTTCAGCTGGAAAAGGCTCCGGGTCCAGACGGTATCCCGTGGGCAGCGTTAATACCGCGCCGTGAGCTGGAGTACCGCAAGGGTCGATACTGGGCCTTGTTCAGTGGAATATTACGTATGATGGGGTGCTGACATTGAGCCTGCCAGAGGGAGTAAAGATGATTGGTTTCGCGGACGACGTCGTGCTACTAACGACGGGTTACTCAATAGAAATCGTCCAGGTAAAAACTTCAGAGGTTGTAGAAGCGATGGAGAGCTGACTGCAGTTGGCCCATCACAAAACCGAGATGGCCCTGATATAAAACCAGGATTCACCGTAAACAGGCAGGATTACAGTTGGATCATGAACTATCAAATCGAAGCGCGAGCTTAAATATTCGGGTGTGATGGTTGATGACTGGCTCAACTTTAAAAAGCACGTTGAATATGTGTGCAAGATAACGGCAATAGGAACGGCCGCACTCACGTAGATAATGGCAAATAACTCGGGGATCCGAAGTAGTCAGCAGAAGGTGATTTCGAGTGTGGTTTGATCAATCCTTCGATTTGAGAGGCGGCCTGTTAATCCGACCTTGACATCCGATGTAACCAGCAGAAGCTGAACAGTGTACAGGAGCGAATGAATTTGCGGTCATCAGTGCATATCGCACTGTTCCGTTGGAGGCTGCATGCGTTGTAGCGAGAGTCATGCTCATCTCGGTTTTATTGGTGATGAATCCTATTGCTACGAAAATAGAAGCACGCAAAACGTAAGAACACGAGCCAGGGATATCTCCATAGCCAACTGGCAGCAGCTGTGAGACAGCTCAGAAAGAGGAAGTTGATGGAGAGAAAGAATGTCGAAGTGTATTTATACATTTCGCAATTCTTGACTGGTCATGGATGCTTCATGAAGTATCACCACAGGTTCGGACATGTGGTCTGCCTGACATGCGGTGATGCGGATAAGACACCCGAACACGAGTCATTCTGTTGTCCAAGATTTGAAGAGGGACGTGCCAACATATTCGTCGCCTGCGGATCAGATACGACAGCCGACTGATTGTTTAAGATGAACTTATAATTAAATTACGTAGCAATTCAGTTAGGTGACGTCACGGATTGCACATTTAAACTAAGATTTAGTGACATGATAGTCAAACAAGTGAGAAACAGCATTGAAAACTTCACAACATCGAAAGAGGGGGTGATTCTGTCCGAAGACTGTCCTGCTTCTTGACAGCCAAAACATAGTTTGATTGCGCAGTCAACGTGCTGGAACGTATATTTTCAATTTCCGGAGCAATTGCGGCAGTCAACGGCATTTGTCAAGATATTGTAGACGAAGGTGCGCTGTAGAAAAGTTCTTCTTTGGTTCAAAGACGTCATTGATAGCAAGGCACACCTCTCAGAATAAGGTGGTAACCGTGCGGGATCTTGCCATGGCAATCGTCGCAGTGCGTAGCGGAGGATTTTTTTTTCTGAATCCTTTCGAGTCTTTCGCTGTCTCTGTCCACAGCGGTCCACAGTAGGGTGCCCAGACTGGTACCGCATATTCCAAAACACTGCGTACCAATAAGCAAAGGCTTTGGCTGCTGTGGTCGCGGTGTGTTGAACAAATGAGAGCTCAAAATTTATTCCGAGGTCTTTAATAAAGGTTACTCTTTCGAGAGAGGTGTCACTCAAACCGTAGTCGTAGACAACAGAGCTTCTGGTTCTGAAAAAGCTTATACACTTACATTTTTCGGCGTTAACTTCCATACCATGCAATCCGCACCATACTAATAATCGATCGACGTCCTTCTGAAGCGCAACACAATCCAATATCGAATCAATGGTCCGGTAGATTTTAATCATCTGCGAACAGCAGTTTCGGCGATTGAAGGAAAGTTGCCAGTTCGTTAATAAAAATCACGAAGATGAGCGGTGCAAGATGACTACCCTGCGGAACATCAGACGGCATGTCGAACATGGAGGAGTGAGTCCCACGAATGTTTGTAAAACCTGGCTGGAAGATTAAGCAGATACGAATACAGCCATTTAGTTGCCCACTCGGGAAATCCATATCGATTCAAGTTTCGATCAAGGTACTTTGTAGACAGCCTTGTCGAAACCTACGTATATCGAATCCACTTGCAGTTTTTTACCTGTTGCAGAATGCAAATAGCTGGCATATGTCATTAGGTTTGTCAAGGTTGATCGTTTCTTGATGAACCCGTGCTGGACATCGGCGAGTATTGGAGTAGCTGCTGAATAGATTCTCTCGTATATCAGGACTTCTAGCACTTTGAAAAAGCAGCAAAGAATCGATATCGGTGAGATTGATGCGATTTTCCACGGAGTAGGAAATGTACCTTCCGAGATCGATCGATTGAAAATCATGCACAGCGGTGTGACAAGCGAAGCAGCTATTTTTACAACAAGTGATGTTGAATCCCATCAGGCCCAGATCCTTTCGAGGGATCAAGAAAATTTAGCACTTTTAGAACTTCGTGTTCACTGAAAACGGGTTGCGGTAGACTGATGTCATAGCTAGGAAGTGCATCAAAGTACAGATTGTTACAATCAGGAGTGACTGAGCTATACACGCTGCTAAAAAATCAGCAAACAAGTCAGCTGACTCTTTGATGCTTTCCGATGTGCGTGCTTGATGATGGAATACAGTCACAGTCACAGCGTCACAGATGATGGTATACAGTTAGTAAGGCGGTGGCTATTGATGTATTTCCATAACGTCGAAGGGTCTTGTTTCACGTAGCGCTCGATGTTAGAATTATATTAGCGTTGCGAAGAGTCGAATATTCAATCTCTAGCCTTGAGAGCATTGACTTGTTTTGGTCCGTTCAGACTCGAAGGTAGCGTTTACGGGCTTTGCGAACTAAGTTGCGGCTCCTCCGTAACTCAGAATTCCACTTAGGGAGCCTGTAAGCCTGGTGTCGGTGTAGTCGTTAGTCGGCGTGTGAATACGGATGAGTATATACGAGTCGAACACCAAGTCTATTCATTGACTTTAAAACCGCCTACGACACGATCGACTGTGACGAGCTATGGAAAATCATGGACGAGAACGGCTTTTCCTGTAAGCTGATCAGACTGATCCAGACGACGCGTCCACCGTCGCGACGGTGGATGGAACACAGTGCTGTGTGCGGATTTCGGATGAATTGTCGAGCTCATTTGAATCGTGCATGGGCTTCGACTGAACGACCTTGACCTGGCAGACTATTTTGTTTTGCTCGCCCAAACACAACAAGACATGCAGAGCAAACTCGACGACCTCACCGAAAGCTCCAAGGCAGCAGGTCTCAAAATCAATGTCGGAAAGACCAAGTCGATGGAAATCAACACAGAAAATCGTTCCAATTTCGTGGTAACTGGACAACAGGTTGAGACAGTGGAGTGCTTTCAGTATCTTGGTAGCCAGATTACGCCTGATGGTGGTACCAAGAAGGACATCGAAACCCGCATCAGAAAAGCCCAATTTGCGTTTGCGAGTTTTTGTGAATCGCTGCCTGCGGAACATCATCCGCGCTTGGTGGCCTGGCAACTGGATCTCAAACGTTGAACTTCATCGCCGGTGTCACCAAAAGGCGCTAGAAATCAAGATTCGGGAACGTAAGTGGAGATGGATTGGGCACACGCTGCGAAGAGATGAAAACGAGATTTGCAGAGAGGCGCTTGACTGGAATCCAGAAGGGCATCGAAGAAGAGGCAGGCCCAAAAGCTCGTGGCGGCGAAGTCTAGCCGCTGAAATCCGCACAGTTGACGAGAACCTTGGCTGGCAGCAAGTGAAGACGCTGGCTCCGTATCGCCAGCAGTGGAGATCTTTTATCTCAGCCCTATGCGTCGGTCAATCGGCGCCGGACCCTTAGGTTAGGTAGGTAGGTAGGTAGGGGGCTTCGACAAGGTGATGGTCCACCCTGCATGAAGTTCAACGTGGCGCTAGAAAGTGTTATTCGACGAGCTGTTAGCGAAATGCGGGGCACGATTTTCAACAGATCCAGTCAACAGATCTGCATTACCGACGACATTGATAAAGTAGGCAGATCATCTGCGGTGGTGGAGGTGCCGTAAACTTAAACGCGAAGCAGGAAGGATAAGGTTGATGATTAATACGTCCAAGACGAAGTAAATGATAGCCGGCGATTCCGAGACCGACCGAGCCAGTTTGTCCAGTAATAACAAGATCACGATCGACGGCGACGAGCAGGGTATAGTCGAAGACTTTGTCTATCTCAGCTCACTGGTTACCGCGGACAGTGACACCAGCCGTGAGATCCGGCAGCGAATTATCAGCGGAAGTCGTGCCTACTAAAACTCGACAAGCAATTGCAGTCGAGAAGATTTAACCCTCGCACGAAGTATAATCTGTACATGAAGCTCTTCAGACCGGTTGTTCTCTAAGGGCACAGGACATGGATATTGTTCGTGGAGGACCAGCAAACACTCGAAGTATTCGAGAGACAAATTTTAAGAACCATTTTTGGCGGCATGCAGGAGAACGGAGTGTGGAGGCGAAGGATGAACCACGAGCTCGCGCGACTCTACGGCGAACCCAGTATCCAGAAGGTGGTGAAGGCTGGACGAATACGCTGGGCAGAACATGTTGTGGGAATACCGAACGACTGTCCTGTAAAACAGCTTCGCTATGTTAGCTGTGAATTCGTTAGTAACAAGACGAGCAGGAGCGCAACGGGCGAGGTGGTTGGACCACGTGGAACGTGATCTGGCGTATGTAGGATGCCCGAGAAGTTTGAGAACGGTTGCCGGAGACTGAGTGAGTTGAAGGAATATTGTTCATGAGGTTTTGTCGTGAGATCGAAAACCATTAAAAAAAAAATTAAAATATCCCCTATAATCCTAAATGGTTTCATATCAGAAAGCAATTTTTGAGGTGTTCTCTAAAGAAAATTTTGGCAATTTTTAACGAGCTTTATTTGACTCAATATAGAATATTTCTAAATCAAAACCATTCTTTTTCCCAGCTACGTATTCTGGTTCGGAGATCTCAACTTCCGGTTGACGGGCGAGGCGACGACGTCGGCCGAAGAAATCCGGGCCATGGTGAACCGAGACGAACTGAAGAAGCTCATTGAGCGGGACCAACTGTTGCTGGTACGACGGGAGGGCCGAGCTTTCCAGAAACTCAACGAGCGGCTACCCCAATTCCCGCCGACGTTCAAATTCGAGCCCGGCACCAATGAATACGATATGAAGTATGTGGTGTTATTTTATTGAAATGAATGTTAAGATATAATTTCTAAATTGTAATTTTTTTAGACGCCGACCGGCGTGGACGGATCGAATATTGTACGCCGTCAAGGAGAATCCCTACCGGAACGTTAAGCTGACTGTTGAACAGACATCCTACAAAAGCCATCCAACTTACAGTATAAGCGACCACAAGCCGGTCTCGAGCGAGTTCACTATTAAGGTATGGCTGCTTTCTCTATTGATCATATCGAAATCATCAAATGTGTCTCATAAGAATTCCAACAGAAAATATTATCCCATGATGTCACATGCAATCAGGAATCCACATACATTATGACTTTCGAATTGGTTTCCAATCTCATATTTTATAGGGAACGGGGCCTAACAAGCGGTTTCTACGACACTGAATTTAAATCATTGAAAACTTTCGCTAAATAATAACACTTATGTCAAATGTGTGATGAGTTTTGAATATTTTCGTGCTGCTTGTTTCGCCCCCATCTACCCAATCACGAGTCTCAACCTTTTCCCACATATATGTACCCAGTTACATTCTTTTTCGATTGGCGGAAGCGGAAATGGTTCACCACTGTACTGCATCATCGTAAAAGCTCTGCTCCCTTCCGTATTCGCCTCTTCCTCGCTCATCGATCGTGTCCCAATAATAATGCAAATGGAATCCCCTCATCCCCAGTCGTGAGGGGAGCAGAGCAGGAGACCTTGATTGAAATCGTACGATTGATAAGGACAAAATTTGTGCTATCACACTGTTTTCGAAAAGAGGAAATGACATTTTCCTTTTTTGCTGCACTGCGGGTGGTGGTTTTTGTTGAGTGACTCCGAAATGGATGGTCAGTACGCCGATTTAGGCTTTATTGGCTTCTTGAATGGTGTTTTCGTAGCTCTCATACAAACAAAAAACGAACATCTGCTTCCGGTTGGGTTGTGGTTTTTATGTTGCGTAACGTAGTATGTTTGTAGTAATTTTAGAAACTTTTTTCAAGAACGAAGCTTATATGTGTTTTATACAAAATATATGTAGCTTTTATAACCATTAATAACGCGTGACTAGTAGTCTTAAATTAAATTAACTCAGAGTCGAATTTAACACTAGGGCATAGGTCGGAAATCGGCCCTTTGGATGTAAATCTGTGGCTCTTAAGTTCACTGTGCAAATAATAAACATTTTTTTTTAAATATTATAAAATCGTGCTATAGAGGAGTTAAGGACATAACGAGCATCCGAGGCAAAATGAACTTTCCTCTTTTTTACGAAAGTACGCATTTCCAAAAATAATTTGAAGGGCTTGGGATCAAAGGGGTGCAAGTGCCTAAATGATAGTTTCGAGAAAACGCGCTTCAAAGTTGTGAAGAGGCTCGATTTTTCAAATCCGAACAATGTTTAAAAATATTATAAAAAATCTCCGTTTTTCACCAGATGTACATTGAAACATGAAGAATTGTTAGATATATTTAACTCAAAGTTGATGATTTTGGCACTTGCACCCCTCTGATCCTGAGGGCCTCATTTATAATGCAAAACACTTCTCTAGGTCATAGAGATTCATCTCCAGACGAAAAAGTTATCTCCTCTTCAAGTACACCGACATATACTTGAGCTTGAGCTTGAGCTTAGATAAACCGTACATTTCAGTAGTTGCTACTCCGTGATTGACAAGAACCATCAAAATTGTACATAGATCCAAATAAATGGGGCTTGGGATTAGCTTACCATTTTCTGTGTACACGTTTCGAAGGTTCTTTATCTTATATGGTCAATAACGGCGCCGGCCACGTCCTTACGGTTCATCGGGGAAAGGGAAGGATTATTAGTTCGACTTCCGTTGCTACTAGAGACCGAATACACCTCTAAATCTCCACGGTCGTCACAGGAAGGGTGGTTTGTTAGTGGGGAGGGTAAATAGGATCTGGATTCCCTTTGGGAAGGGATGTGATCAAAGCAAAGTTAAATATTTAATGATCGTCGCGTCGCACACTATCGAGTACATCGCGTTTTTATTTAGAACAAATACGTCCTAATGTGGCATTGTCATACACATAGAATGCATTAAGCACCAGTGCAACTTTGAAGATTATCGCGCGTTTAAAACGAGAAAAGCAAGAATATCCTAATGAGAAAAAACGTAACGCATTATGCAAACGGGGAGAGAAAGAGAAAAAAATAAAGCTCGGGATGAATAAGCCTCCGAAGCTTAAAATTCTTAGAGAAAAAAAAGAAAGAAAAAAAACGCCTCCGATCGCGCCTCGCTTATCTGATGTACCTACTCTTTTCCCAAGCAACCGAACGGAGGAGAAAATCTCCATTGTTGCTCTCTTGCAGCATTAAGACACTTTATTTATAAACACCGACAACCGAATTAACCGATCATCGACGCTAAAACACACACAACGAACCGACCCGACTGACGGAAAAGTTATCCATTACCGGAAGAGAAAAAAAAATAACCGCATTTGAAATAATTAATATTGATATCATCATACACGTACAAAACACTTTTATCGCGCGCTTAAAACCAAAAGAAAACACGTCCAAAAAAGTTTCTTTTGAAAACAGAGAAACATGCCAAAAAAGTGTTGTTTAGACTAGAAATTAAAAGCAACATATACTTATCTTGTTCTGATGTTGTACATTAAATATTTACAGCGGTCACAATATACAAACACGAAGCTTTTTCTGAAAAAGCAAACACTGCGCCATCTATCTTTTAAAACCAATCTTAACACGATTACAGCGCTATCTCCTTCCGAAAAATGACATCGCACTTTCGTTAAAGCTCTTCAACAGCCATGTTGGCGTCATCACACCACCAAAAATAAAACGAAGCAATCAGTGCACTTGAATTAAAAATTGAAAATTCGATTGATCCATCGCGCTATTCATTATACCACCTTGATTAACATTGGTCCAAACACTAAACATATCGACTTAACAAATGAAACAGAATAAAAATTAACTCTATCACTATAAAATCAACTACTTCTTCCACTCATGGAAAATCACACCCTATACTAGGCAGTGCTTCCAGATCTCCCCCCCCCCCCCCTCTTCAAGTACACCGACATATATTTGAAAAACTTTGTATTTTCAAAGTGATGAAAATATTATAATTTTCGAGCATAAGGAAATAAACTTTTAAGATAGATGTATCATCAGGTGTAACCCTGCAACATGATGTACAAATCCTCAAGTTTCGCCTTCATTCAAGTTTCGGTTTTCTCATTTGTTAATGTCAAAACACGTTTTTACTTGAACTTGCAGACTAGGGGCAAAAAGAGCATGATTAGTTTTTGTACATTAAGCCGCTTCTGACGCCGAATCCGATACAGGTAGCCACTCATTCGGGAAATGAGGGAAAAAGTTAAAATTACTTCAGTGCCTCTAATGATCGAGGATAAATGAACAATTGAAGTCCTCAGGATCAGAGGGGTGCAAGTGCCAAAATCATCAATTTTTGAGCTAAGTATACTTAACGATTTTTCATGTTTCAATTTACATCTGGTGAAAAACTCAGATTTTTTATAATATTTTTAAACAATTTTTTGGTTGAAATAAAACTGCTCGAATTAGAAAAAATATATGAAAAATCAAGCACCTTCACAATTTTGAAGCGCGTTTTCTCGAAACTATCATTTAGGCACTTGCACCTTTCTGATCCCAAGCGCCTAAATTGTGAAATTAACATTAACATTAACTATGTTCAGAAAAAATTAACTCGAAACTTCGAGCAACTCAAAAGTTGTAACCGAGAAATAGTTTGTAGAAACATGAGATTTTTCCGTTGAATAGCTTTACTGCTATAGTTTACTTTAAAGGAAATTCTTGAATCGCTGAACCATCAAAAATAATGAAACGGTTCCGAGAAAAAAGAAGTACCTTTAATAAATGACCTTTCAATAAATGCATAACGTAGCATGAGTTTTTGGGCTTGTCTTCTGATTTATGTAAGAATTTAATACACCTTTAGTTAACTTTTTAACGAAAATTCGGGCGGGTTTGATTAGACTGACTGAGCCTCATCGTCATGAGAATTTTTCAAACAACAGAATCTCATTTACAAGACCCAAAAGCGAACATGATTGACGGAAAATTGTTTTTTATTTAAAACTATTTATTCCGGTCCCTTTCATAGAGTATAGGAATGAATTGTACATTTAACTGAAATTTCTTGAAAAATTACATTCAAACGAGGTTTAAAAAGTAAATAAAACACATGATTGAACATACACAGCAAAATTTTTCTTGCAGGAAACCAACCAAATTTTGCAGGTTTTTGTCCCGCAGACTTCCAACAAAAAGAAACAGCAAACATTAATGCTGGTTTCCAGCGATCCAGATTGCTGGAAACCTGCTATTTGTTTCAAAACAACCGACTGTATTTGGTTTAAAATTCATATTTCAATTCAAAATCAAATATTGAATACTGGCTGTGCTGTGCATATAACAAGAAATGAAAAAGAATTATTCTTTCCCATTTTTCACTAAAGGAATGTATTTATTTTCAGATATTTTTCTTTCTACATTCCAACACCGGTTTTGGGATGGCAGCTTTGTGCCAAAATGTTCATCATCCGCCACCTTAAAAAAGAGTTTTGATTAGTATCTTTCATGGAATACCTGTCAAATAAAAACTTAACTTACTTGATGTCTGGTTGCTAAAATATAGAGGAAAATAAAAATAGTTGGACAAATCTTACAAAAATGCGTGAAAAAGAGTCTCACCTTGCTTCAGCATGCGAAATCTTACAGACTTCATATTGACAGCTCGATTGCGGATTTTCCAGCAAACTAAACCAATTGCTGGAAAGTCCAGCAATTTGAAAACCATTTTGCTGATTTTAAGCAAAAATGACAAGAACGAGACCGAATGCTGAAAAAATCAGCAATTACAAAACCGATTGCTGGTTTTCAGCAAAATTTTGTATTGCTGAACGTATCCAGCAACTTTTTTTTGCTGGAAATCGAAGCAAAAATTTACTTTTGAGAATCTTTAATTACCTCCTTTGTGACTTAAATTTGCTTATTTGCGGCTGTTTTCAATCATTTATACGAAATTTGTCATTAAAAAGAAAAAGGTTTTAGATATTTGAAAACTTTAACATCATATTCAGTCTTTAAGTGCCTACAGAAGTCTGATAAAACACGGATTTTCATAGATCCAGCAGAAAAACTACCAAGATTGCATCCGATGTAGGAACAAGCAAGAAGGACCTTATTTTATTTTTTTCTCTGTTATAAAGCATCAGCATAGAGATAAAGATTTAATTTATCGCTGACCGTTAATGCAAAGAATAACATTTCTTAAAACATATATATTTTATTTTATATTTTGAGCACTTTCAATCAATTTTTTCCCTCTTTGAAAAATGATCAGTTCAAATGTCCAAGATCGTATTTGAATTAATCTACCATTTAGAAAAATATTTTACAACTTTTACGCGTAACAACTTAAACATATTGGAAAAGCCACCTCAATTCTACTCTATTCATTTGATTTTAAAACGATACATAAACTGAAAATATACCTTATAAGCATTCTAGTTTGCCCGGTTTTAACCGGACTTGCCCAAATGTTCAAAGAAAAATTGGGAAATTCCTGGTCCGGCCCGTTTGCCTGGATATTGAGGAAAAAAAGCCTAGTTTCCTCTCGGATCATTAATAATTTTTACGAAATATCAAATTCTCAACTTTTTGAGATAAATGAATTTGAAAACATGTTTTTGGAATTTTGAAAAAAGATTTGAACGCCGCTAATGTGGCTTGGTTAAAAATTATTTTTCAAGGGTTTATTGTTCAACTTTTCTCTTCCTTTTTTTATGGCAAATACCTAGTTTTTGGGTGGATTTGCCCGGTTATAAGTTTAAAATTTAGAAACCCAATGTCCGCATTTACCTGGATTCCGGAAGCTTACTCATGGCATAAAGAATAAAACAGTGAATAGGTACTTAAAATTCAAATTAAAAATTCAAAAAATTAAAAATGGAGAATTACCAATAAAATTTTGACAGCTATTCAAACTTGAATCAGCAATAAGAATGTATAATTTCAATTCTTAAAGTCTATTTGAAGACTTCATCACGGGTTAACTGTTTGTAATCAATAGCTAAACTGTCCTTTACCCCCGATGCACTTTTTATAGTTAAATTGTTTGTTGAAAAAAAAAATTAAACCCTTTAATCTTAGAAAACATTTCAAATTTCGAGTGTGATGCCTGCTGCCAAGATTTGCCAGAAGCACACAAATTTCATTCTTTATTCAATAGAACAAACAATTATGAAGAATCACAGGTGACATAATATGTGATTTTTGAATTTTCCAAATGCAGATAATTCTGAACACACGTTCGCTTGACGTCGCGAATTTTGAAAGTTCTAGATTTTAAATCACATAAGTATATTGTTAGAATTTTTTTTTTTGAAGATTCAAAATTTCGGCGTTACAGTTGAATTTAGCCTCATACGTGTGGATTTTTGAAAGGATTGGCTAAAACTGGGGGAAATGTCATAAAAAAGCTTTAGAAAATTTATTTCCCTTTACTATGTTATTTTAAAAGCTTTGTGGGCGAAGAAATTATAAATATTCTGCCAATGTTAATATGTTTATTATTGATGTTAGAATCAGGACACTGAATCCTTTTCATTTAGGTTTAAAATGGATTTTGAATTTTCTTGACCCAATATTTGCCAACGCATTATAATTGATATTACATCGAACGATGTTGGAAGAGTATGCTGTCCAGAAGTGAATCCATGTACTTAGTGGTAGCCAACTTTATTCACTTAATTCACTGTTTGTAGTTATTGTTTGGATTTGGCCACATTTCCACCTTCCTCTAAATCTGAGCCTGAGTTAACTTTATCTGGGTTATTCATCAATAAACATAATATCTATTAATAGGTTTCAATCTGTAAGAAATACTCAAACGTTCTGTAATCGGGTTAATACATAATTTATTGCTTCGGCTTCTGCTACTGATAACTGATAATACACCTGGTTTCAATTATTATTATCGTTTCCTTCCACGGTTAGTGTCGTTTTGGGGCAAATACTGATTTCTATCGCACCTACGCGATTAAAAACCGAACCAAAAAACGTACATCGTTGCCGAAAACATCTCCTAGGGACATAAGGGGGCGTGTGAGTTTTTTCTTCTAGCTTAACTTCATTTCCGTTTGTTGCTTAGTTTTTCTCCTCGAATCGTGTTGGGTCTTTGGTTCATTTTAAAATTTATCATTAGTTCTAACTTTTTCATTTGTAATATATTTTCATTTCCTACCCTTTAGTTGTAGTGTTCTAGAATATATGTAGTTTTAAATTTCCTTTTTTATGTTTAATTTAAAAATTTATATGTGCATAATACTAACCTTCCGGTGCGTGGCCAACGAATGTATGCACTCACCAAACGCACCACGTAACAATTTTGGGGTAAATTGCATCCACGCACTAAACCTCCAACCCAACACACAACACTCTTCTGAATTCTGACGATGGGATGATGGGATGATGGGATGACACCAGGTGATCCGCAAGCCCCAGTACAGTGGTGAACGGTTCCGCACCAATCACTACGAACGGTTCAACAGCTACCGGCTGGCGATTGCCAACGGTACGGAACTGGCCCAAAAATTGACCCCGTTCGATGATCTCGTTACCGATTTTTGCGATGGCGATGGTGGCGGCGTTACTTCGGGTGGCGACACACAGGTATACGAGGACACAACCGAGCGGACGATCGTGTTCAAGCCGATCGAGCTGTGGCTGGTCGGAGAGCCGAACACCATCCAGTACACCATACCGGCCGGCTTCGAGGAGGGACCCGCCGACTGGATCGGGATCTATCGGGTAAGTTGAATAAAGGTTTTTGTGGTGGTCACTAGGGCAAAACTTATAAACTTAATGATTTTATCCACGCATTTCAAGCTATGACGATAAGGTTACCAGATTTTTTTCCGGCAAAATCCGGCAATTTAATACAAAAGCCTGGCAAAATCCGGCTATTTGATTTCAAAATTGTCGACAAAAAATCCGGGAAAAATCCGGGCAAATTTTGTCAAAATGTAAAAAATACTTATCAAAATTAAGAAAAAAAAATTGTTTTTCATGGATACTCTTCGACAGAATTTTAATCGTATTTAATTTACATAGGACACCTGCCTTGGTAAAAGACCTCTACTGTCCCTGTCAAGATTCTCGTCGACAGTTCGGATTTCTACGGCTAGGCTTCGCCGCCACGAGTTTCTGGGTCTGCCTCTCTCGATGTCCTTCTGGATACCATTCAAGCGCCTCTCTGCAAATCTCGTTCTCATCTCTTCGCAACGTGTGCCCAATCCATCTCCACTTACGTTCCCGAATCACGATTTCTTGCGCCCTTTGATGACACCGGCGATGTAGTTCCTCGTTTGAGATCTAGTTGCCAGGCCACCAAGGGCGGATGACACTCCGCAGGCAGCCATGCACAAATACAGGGTCCGGCAATTGAACTGCTACATTACTTCAACAGTAATTGTTTCGTTTCACACGAAACAGTATTGAACGACCCCTCGTCGCTTTGTTTACATTAAGTCTTAGCTATCATTGGATGTAAGTGTTACTTTTGTAATCAGGTGTTATCCGGAAAAATGGATCTCGAACAGAAACGTAGCGTTGTCCTAGTTGGCAAACGGCAGAAGGACATACATAGTTCGTGAGATGTCCGATATAAGTGTGTGCAGAAGTTTTGTATACCGTACATTTAAAAGATACCTGGAGACCGGAAGTGCCAAAAAACGGTATGATGAGGGACGCCGACCTACTGTGGTGACACCTGCCATGGCGAAGATCGTCAAGAAGCGCCTTAAGAGAAATCCTCGTCGTAGTGCCAATAAAATGGCAGAGGATCTCAACATATCTGATCGAAGTCTCCCTCGGATCCTGAAAGATAAACTTCAGACCAAGCCCTACAAGATCCAAAAGGTTCAAGACCTTACGGTGAAGCAGCAACAAGAACGGGTAAAAAGAACGAAGGCGCTGCTAAAGAGGGCCGCGGAAGGAAGGTTGAAGAATATCGTGTTTACCGACGAGAAATTCTTCATCGTTTGGTTGCCAGACAAATCACGAAGCCGTGACGACTTGCTGACGGCCACCCGGCAACAGAAACCAGCATCGGTGATGGTTTGGGCCGGAATAACCCGTGATTGCCGGACTCTGCTGGTTTTAGTCCCTGAAGGAGTAAAGATCAACCAAAATACACATCGGGAACTAGTTCCACTGAATGTCGTCGAACCGTGGGCACGTCGATATTTTGGCTCCAGGGATTGGATTTTCCAACAAGACTCGGCGCCGGCTCACAAAGCGAAGAAAACCCAACTATGGATTGCGCAACGTTTTCCAGGGTTCATTTCGAGCTCCTGGTGGCCGGCGAGTTCGCCAGACCTGAACCATATGTTGGAGGCCGAAGTCTGCTCTAAGAAACATGAAGGTGTGCAGGTCCTGAAGCGACACCTCGTGTGGCAGCCTGGGATAAAATACCACAAGAACACCTGCGGGCCTCATACGATGCTTTCCTGGATCGTCTGCGGCGAGTGGTTAACCTCAAGGGCGAACAAGTCGAACTTTACCAGTGAATTTTGAAAAAGTAATCTGTTTTCAAGAGAAATTGAATGAATTTGAAATACAAAGTTGTTGTTTTGATCAATTCATATGTTTATTAAAATGAAGCACATCAATTGCCTGGCCCTGTACTTGCAGTTTTCGCCTCGTCACCGCATATGTAAACCAAGTTTTACACCCGTTCGACAACACCGATTTGACATTTGAGTTGAAGATTCGGATTTTCATTCGTAGAGAGATCTGGCGTGACCGCAAGATGTTCCGGAGACTCCCAACGGGACAGGTTCCGATGTATTTGTTGTTACCACCATCGGGCGTTATCTGGATATCAAGATACTTTCTCAACTTCTTTCCCAGCTACCACGAAATATGAAGGATTTACTGTGTTGATTTCCATCGACTTGGTCTTCCGACATTGATTTTCAGACCTGCTGCCTTGGAGCTTTCGGTAAGGTAGTTGAGTTTGCTCTGCATGTCTTTTTGTCTTTGAACGAGCAAAACAGTATCGTCTGTCAGGTCAAAGTCGTTAAGCTGCTCCATAGTCAAACGATTCCACGGCAATCCTCGGTTCGATCTACAGTCAATCGATCCAGTCAAAATCTCATCCATTCCGATGAGAAAAATCAGGGGTGATAAAATACATCCTTGTCTAAGAGCAGCCTAGTTGTTTTCATGGTTCAATCGGACGAATGCTATTTTGAAATCAACGAACACCAGCAGGGGCGAGTCTTGGAATTTGTTGATTTGTTCCAGTATTATTCGTAGCGTTGTGATTCGGTCCAGATTCCAGACATGATCGTCCGGATCTGAGTCAAGCTTGTTGCCGTCGGAGGGTAGCGTTATTTTTTTCTGAAGTCTTTGACTATTGTCCTACAGACTGATTGCTTAAGATTAGCTTATAATTAAATTACATAGCAATTAAGTTAGGTGACGTCACGGATTGAACATTTAAACTTAGATTTAGTAACATGATAGTCAAACAAGTGAGAAACAGCATTGAAAACTTCACAACATCGAAAGAAGGGGTGATTCTGTCCGAACACTGTCCTGCTTCTTGGCAGCCAAAACACGGTTTGATTACGCAGTCAGCGTGCTGGAACGTATATGTTCAATCTCTGGAGCAATTGCGGGCAGTCAACGGCATCAGTGAAGATATAGTAGACAAAGGTGCGCTGTAGAAAAGTTCTTCTTTAGCTCAAAGACGCTATTGATAGCAAGGCACACCTTTCAGAATAGGGTGGTAACCGTACGGGATCTTGAATCCTTTCGAGCCTTTCGCTGTGGAAAGAGTGGTAGGGTGCCCAGACTGGTACCGCGTATTCCAGAACACTGCGAACCAATAAGCAGAAAACTGTTTTCAGAGCATACGGGTCCTCAAGTGTATTCCTCCTGAGTGTATTCCGCCGCAGGAAGCCGAGCAAAGCGAAGGCTTTGGCTGCAATGGTCGCGGTGTGTTGAACAAATGAGAGCTTTTGGTCAAACGTTATTCCGAGGTCTTTAATAAAGGTTACTTTTTCAGGAGAGATGGCACTCAAACCGTAGTCGTAAACAACAGAGGCTCTGGTCCTAAAAAAGCTTATGCACTTACATTTTTTGGCGTTAATTTCCATATCGTGTAATCCGCACCATACTAATAATCGATCGTCGTCCTCGCGGTCCAAGATGACTACCCTGCGGAACATCAGACGGCATGTCGAACAATGAGGAGTGAGTCCCACGAATTTTTATATAGCCTTGACGGTTCAGCAGATACGAGTACAGCCATTAGTTGCCCACTCGGGAAATCCATATCGATCAAGTTTTTCTCTTACGATTCTGTGAGGTACTTTGTCGAAGGCCTTGGCAAAATGTACGTAAATTGAGTCCACTTGCAGTTTTTTACCTGTTGCAGAATGCAAATCGCTGGCATTGATCATAAGGTTTGTCAAGGTTGATCGTTTCTTGATAAACCCGTGCTGGACATCGGTGAGTATTGGAGTGGCTGCTGAATAGATTCTCTCGTATATGAGGACTTCTAGCAGCAAAGAATCGATATTGGCCTTGGATTCTCCACACGATGAGGATTTCCTGATTTATGGATCGGTGAGATTGATCCGATTTTCCAAGGAGTAGGAAAAGTACCTTCCGAGATCGATCGATTGAAAATCCTGTTCAGGATCCTTTTGCAGAGTACTTCGAGGGTTGTACAGATCTACGTTATGTCTCGCCAGTTACCGCACTCTGTCATGCCTCCTTTCTTCGGGACCTTTACGAGGATACCCTGCATCCGGTCGGCCGGGAATGTAAGATGTCAACGAAAAGACGGTGCAATATTGGTGCTGACAGGGCAGGCTTGCAGCATTTCAGCAGGGATGCAATCGATCCCAGGTGCTTTGTTGGATTTCATGTTTTTGATTGCTGCTTTTATTTCAGCCAGCGAGAGTGCTTCAGAGTTGACGCCATTTATGCGACTTACTGTTGGCCCTTCGAGCTGCGAGTTATGTTGGCCATCGCTATTCGTGACTCGGAAGAGTTGTTCGAATTGCTCAGTTCATCTTTTGAGCTGATCTTTTCGATCGGTCAATAACATGACCTGCTCGGTCTTTTAGCGTCATTCTAGCATTAGTCCTAACACTAAGGTGGCGAGAAATGTCATAAAGTTATCGGATATCTCCATTGGCGGCGGCTCTTTCTCCCTCTTCGGCTAGGGAATTTGTCCAGGCTCTTTTTCTCGTCTACAAGCTCGTTTAACTGCCTTTTTCAGCTCCGCATATCGTAAGCGGGCGGCTGCTTTGGCTGACCCGGTACATGCCTGCTCAATTCCGACTTTCGCCTTTCTCCGATCATCGACCATCCTCCAAGTTTCATCCGACATCCATTCACTTCTTCTTCCACAAACTTTACCGAGAATACCATGGCTCGTCCTGATAAAGGCATTCTTGATTCCACATTACTGATCTTCGACTGTTCCGTTTGTCGGCAATTCCGAGGCTCGGGATTCAAGCTTTTCAACGTATGCCCTTTTCACTTCTAGATTCTCCAACTGGCGGACGTCGTATCGAAACCCGACTTTCTCCTCGCGCCGTTGGACACGCACAACTCTTAGTCGTATCTCGCCAAGGACGAGATGATGATCAGATGGAATATCTATGCTTCGTTTGTTGCGGACATCAAGAAGGCTCCTTCTCCAGTTTCGGCTAATGCAGATGTGGTCAATTTGATTTTCTGTTCGGTCATCTCGGGATACACAAGCGACCTTATGTTGTTGTTGCCACAAAATTCTACCAACAGCTCTCCGTTTTCGCTCATCTGTCCTAGGCCATGCCGCCTCATGATGCGCTCAAGGTCATGATTATCGGAGCCAATTTTTGCGTTGTAGTCACCTTAGTGGATTTGAGAGTCACCTTTTGGAATTTTCTCAACCACGCTGTTCAGTTGACTGTAAAACTATTCTTTCTCCTGCCAATCGGCAACATCAGTTTTTATATAACACTGGAAAATTGTAAGGTTTCTAGTCCGTGTTCTAAATCTGGCTACGATGATTCTTTCGTTTATCGGTTCCCATCTAATGAAGGCCACATAGGCCTGCGGGCTTAACAGGCGTTCTCCTCGTATGCCAGAATAAAGCAGGACGTGCTCGGACTGTGTCTTGTGTTCTCCAGTGTTAGGCCAACGAACTTCATTCAGTCCCAGAGTTTTTAGCTTGAGGCTGCTAGCTTCTCTAGCAAGTTGAGACAGCTTGCCTTGTTGAGCAAGGGTTAAAACGTTCCAAGTTCCAATTCGTGTCCGTGTTTCTATGCTAAAAGTCGGCGCCAAAGTTCTTTTGGATTCCGTAACAATTTAATAAATCGAGATAATAGGTTGTTTGCCTAAGGTCCTTATCCCGCGATGGGGCTACCATCTTGGACTTAGCTGGCGAGAGTCGCATTTCATGAATTCAGCCGCTTGCTGCGAGACAGACGCTGTTTGAGCCGCCCCTGGCCTGGGGAACAGACGCGTGCGGTCACCTTCTCAGTCTTCATGCGACCAAAGCATCCACCGGGGTTGGGTACCCGATCTCAGCCAATGTTACTCGCATCTCAGCCGGCACCACGGGGAGTTTGAGATAGGAGTTGTGAATAAGAGGTGATATGACCACTATGGGAACTCGTGTTGCACATTATCCACCATTTGCCAGAAAAATAGTTTTTTCAATTGAGTGAATTTCATTAAATTGATATTTGGTGGTATTCAACGTATGGCCTGATGTTCATAGCAGGGCTGGCCACCGAAATCAGTGCTTCAGACTTGAGGAAAGGGTCTTTCAGAGAGGTTTGATTGCGGATTTGTTTTTCCTCTCGTTATTTTGATTTTGTATTTCACTTTATAGGCCTCGAAGTGATATTTTTGAAAATATACTCACATGGTTATTTGGTCTCGTTGAATCTCACGATTTCAAAGAAAAGTTGTGAAAAGATTAAAACAGCTAGGCTAATGTTGTCCCCCGAACTGGGTGAAAAAATGGGGTTGCTTCGATTGAAAAATATGAGAAAAACCTACCGCAATAAACTAAAGATTTTCGAACAGACCATATGAGGTCAACGATTTACTGCAGAATTATCCAGATCTTTTTTTTTTCACAAAATGGTAATCAGGCCTGGGGACTCCTTTTTTCTTTTGAAAATCGAATGTTTGTTGAAACAAACTTCTAACAATTTTCTCATACGCAGGAGGATTTCAGCAGCTTGAGCGAATACCTAGCCTACGAGTACACTGAATCGTACAAAGACAAGCAGCACCAGCTAAACGAAACCCAGCAGCATCAGCTCCGATCCACCCGGCCCGTCGAGCTTACCTTCTCGGAAAACGTTAGCCTTCCGCTCGGGACACGCTACCAGCTGCTGTACTTCCAAAGCACCGGAACGCGAGGAGTGACAGGTCTGGTCGGAATCAGCAACTGTTTCGCCGTCGAGAAACGGTGTCCGTCCCCTTCCTTCGATGACATCGATTGATCCCGGCGGACTACCGATCAACTGTATCAACAGCGGTGGAATCAACCTGCTAATCAACAAGCTCCCAACGATGACGCCGGCAACGTCTCTCGGGTGAGGTTTTAGTCAGGAATGTAGGAAAGTTAGCGGAGCGGGTAATCCGATAAGACACGAATGACGGAAAAGACAGAAAACGGTGTATATTTCATTTACAGCTTTAGAATAAGATGTAATCGGCAAGTTCTATCATTAACATGTTTGCTAAAAAGTTATTTCGATGTTTAGTTAGCTCAAATTTCTTATTGAAAACGAAACAGACAACTGTCAATTATTTGAGATGTTATAAAATGAACTTAACGATCTTTTAAGTTTGCGAACAAATTCTGTAAGCAGTATTCGTGTCTGTTCGGGTTCGGGCCAATCCGGAAAGGAATCGGGATAGAAATTTTGATTTTAAGAACATACAATGAACCATTCACTAGCTTAGATACCTAGAGATGTATGAAATTCTGCGTTAAAGAAACCGCTTCTCGCCTGGCATCCCCCAAAGTGTGATAAACGATAGTCACTTATACCATACATATGTAAACAAATAGATTGCTATTTAGTAGGAGTACAATAAATTTCCGCCCAGATTCGGGCCTGGCCGGAATGCAACAAAGTCACAGTTCCGTGTGCGCATACGCGAGCTTTACGTTCTAATTAGTAGACAGTAAACGAACAATCCATTGATAAGAGAGGCCTTACAAATGGAAAAGCGAAACTGGCTTTCGATACCAAAACATAGCCGTGTTTTTTTTGTTTATTAGAAAAAAAACGCCTTTCCAATCTAAACATGTAACGCCACACCGTTCACGGATTTTTATATGTTACCTTGTTGCAGTTAAGAGCACTTTAATTCTATTGTAGCTGTCACATTAGTTGAGACTGTTAAATTTTCGTTAAAGGCTGTTTTCCTTGGGATTTTTTTTTCTCTAAATGTCACAAATCACACATCCTTAAAAGAAATAGTGGTGCTAGAGTCACTTAACATAAAATGGTTGAACTTAGTGAAACATTTTCATTTTTAGAAGTAAAGTACATCCGAGATTTAAAAATTCATACTGATATCAGTAAATTGTTGAAGGATTTAAAAAAATCAATATGAAACCAGCTTCAACAGTGACTTGGTCAAAATTGGTGTACTTTGCTTCGCTCAAATGAAAAATCAGCTTCTACAACAAATTAGGATAAGATAACAGTTATAATTTTAGGTCACCGGTTCTAATTTGGACGTTAGATGTTGTTGGCTCTGATGTAACAATAGGCTCAAATTCGATTTCTCGTAAACCAGAGTCACGTATGTTGACGTTTTGATGTTCCATAACAACAGAAAACCAAAAGCTATAATTGTAAAATCGCAAAAATTGCAGTTATGAACTAACAGATATGTAGGTTCTACTTTCTCTTACTCTTCAAAAATTCAATAAAATTTTACAGTTGCTGGTGTGAATCATACGCCAACCAAATAGCTGTTAAATCAAAATCCTACACAAAGTCTTAAATATCACTGGATTCAATGAGCAGAATAAAGAGATACCTACACTGTTTCTGGGTGCAATCAACAAGGGTTAATTCACGAAGATTTGGTGTTTTCGATTAACGGACTTAAAAAGAAATGCCTTAAACCCTTAAATCAACCAAATTTGATAGCAGTTGCTACGTCCAGATAAGCAGAATTCAGGGAAGGCGATAGGATCTAGAGCAAGCCAAACAAATGTTGATAACCGCTCTAAAGGGTGATACGGTCAAAATTTGCTCGATATCTATTTGACGTATTTCTTTCAATTTCGCATTTAAAAACCTGAACACCCTTCATTTTAAAGGTGTGTATGTGTAGAATGTTGCTCCTATTTTGATTTTGGAATTCACGCTTCAGTTGTCAAAATGCCGTCCAAGGAAGAAGAGCAGCGTATCAAAATTTTGTTCGCGCATCGCGAAAATCGCTAAAAGTTGCCAAATCAACCGTTACAAATGTAATTAAAGTATTTGGGGAACGTTTGTCGACAGCCAGGAAGTCTGGATCGGGGGGAAATCGAAAACCGGAAGCCGCTGAGACGACAAAGAGAGTTGCCGGTAGTTTCAAGCGAAACCCTAACCTCTCTCTCCGAGATGCCGCAAATTAGAAGCTGGGTTTATCGTCTACAACCGTGCATCGGGCCAAAAAACAAGCCGGACTATCGACTTACAAGAAGGTAGTGACTCCAAATCGCGATGATAAACAAAATACGATGGCCAAAGCGCGATCCCTGTATACGACGATGCTGACGAAGTTTGACTGCGTGGTAATGGACGACGAAACCTACGTCAAAGCCGACTACAAGCAGCTTCCGTGACAGGAGTTTTATACGGCAAAAGGAAGGGGAAAGGTAGCAGATATTTTCAAGCACATGAAACTGTTAAAGGTCGCGAAGAAATATTTGGTTTGGCAAGCCATCTGCACCTGTGGCTTGAAAAGCAGCATTTCCATAGCTTCCGGGACTGTCAACCAAGAAATTTACGTGAAAGAGTGTCTGAATAAACGTCTGCTGCCTTTCCTGAAGAAACACGGTTGTTCCGTACTGTTTTGGCCGGATTTGGCATCTTGCCATTACGGTAAAAAGGCCATGGAGTGGTACGCCGCCAATAAGGTGCAGGTTGTTCCCAAGGACAAGAACCCTCCCAACACGCCAGAGCTCCACCCAATTGAGAAATACTGGGATATTGTCAAGCGAAACCTAAAGAAGACTAAAAAACTGCTAAGGACGAGTAGCAGTTCAAGGCAAATTGACTTTCTGCGGCGAAGAAGGTGGACAAGGTGGCTGCACAAAATCTGATGGCAAGGGTTAAGCGTAAGGCCCGGCAATTCGGATTGGGAAAAGCGGAAGCCTAACTGAATATTTTTCCTGAATTTTATACTAAATAAACTTGAAAAAGAAATTTAATTTGATTTTTTTAAATAAACGATTTCACCGATTTACACGAGTTTCCCTTGACCAAATTGTGAGCCTACTTGGTTAAATGATTCAACTGAATCAAAGCAATCGAAAGATTCCTTTTAATTCAACCACGGTAAATGAAAAGTTCAGATACCGATATTTCGATAGCAACTTACTATCTTCTTCAGTGAGCGAGATAGTAAGTAGCTATCAAAAAACCGGTATCTGAACTTTTCATTTACCGTGGTTGAATTAAAAGAAATCTTTCGATTGCTATGATTCAGTTGATAACCGACCGACGCCCGCCTCGGTTAAATATCGCACGACTGAAGCAACTTGAGGTCGCAGCAGACTACGTGCAATCGCTCGAAGCCCCTCTCGAGGACTGTGTATAGTATGAGACAGTTTTGAAAGTGACGTTAAGCGAAAAAGTTGGGTTTTGTGATTTTTCAGATAGATCCTCAAAACAGTATAGACGGAAAAAATCTACCCGATTCTATCGGATGTGACAATGGCGTTTTTAGTGGATTCGGGAGCTGAGGTTAATACGGTTGGTGACGACGTTTTCAAGTCGCTAATCAGCAACCAACAATCTAAAGCAGGGATGAGCAACACGCGGCCCGCGGGCCGCATGCGGCCCTCGAGACTCCTTTGTGCGGCCCGCGAAACGTTTCTTAATTAATTTATTTACTCGAATTTTTGTTTTAATACGTACTTCATGTGTTTTCTTTTGGATTTATCCCACAATCATTCAGATTGGTGACTTTTTCCAGAAATGTTAACATTCAATGTGTTTTTCAAAGGGATAAATACAATATCATTGTCAAAAACGTAAAATTGTAGGTTTTTTTAGGTGGAAATAAAAATTCCTTAATTTTTATTGAACGCTTTTAAGCACATGATGATGGTTTTTTTCATTTTTTTTGGCAAAGATAAAATTGTATGATGAATTAACGCAGCAGATATTTTTTCTAAAACATATTTATTTTATCAAAATTCAACAAAAACGCTAATTAAGTTGGTAATTGAATTTAAACTCAGCATTAAAATTGTCGAAAAAAATCAATGTTCTTGACAAAACCCACACTGTTATTTCGTATTTGATTATAAAAATCTGTCAAACTCAGGTGTTATACCAAACGTTGACATATTCAGTCTTTTCACTTGGTATGTAGATTACAAATCATAATACTAAAGTTAAGATATTTTTTTAAACTAGCGTTAGAAATCTTTGCTCAGTTGCACTAAAAATTAGATTTTAGAATCTGTTTAAAATTGTTTGAAAAAAAAAAATTAAAAAACGTAAATTCTTCTTTGGTAAAATTTTCTTTGCAATCTATTAAAATTTTTGTTATTCTCAGGATTTTAGCAAATTTGATCGACATGTTTTGTTAAAAATATTTTCTCACCAATTGCCGGAAAAAATAGGGCTTCGAGGACAGTTAAAATTTGGATTTTTTTTTTGAGAATACGTACAGAAAACCGAAATATTCATCAGTCAATTTGAACAACAAAAATAAAAATATCTCTCGGTTTCTAGTTATTGCTGCGATATACATAGCCCCAGAAGGCTTTTTAATGAATTTAATGAAATGAGTAGCGGCCGGCGGTTTCAAAATAAAAAAAAAAGATTTTTATACGGAAACGAGAAAATGTGTTTGTGTATCGTAGAAAAACCTTGAAAAATTTACGTCTTTAGGGAAAAATGTGATGCAAATGATGTCTATGTTTGGAAGCATGAATGTTTGCAAAGAAGTAAAAGTTAATTGAAAAAATTCAATGTTTCCAACAAACTCTGATTCTAATTTGGTAACGAAATTTCCTTTTAAAGATAGAAATAAATAACATTGACCTTTGAAAAAATCCCTGAAAATTTGTAATTATTAGGTACGATTAAACTTGTCCTAGCAATTCTCTTTGTTATTATTTATAGAGTTCTTCAAATAATTGACGAGTGCTCCTGCGATGGTAATTCGTCGAAGTTGTCCCGTATTGATAGGACGCAGATCTTCGAAATTCCCCGTTTGAGGGTGGTATCCTTGGTCTTCACCAGCACTACTCGAACGTGTCCGTCTGGGCCTGGAATGCAGCTGATAACACGGCCTAGGCACCAACTTTGTTTCGGCATATTTTCTTCCATAATCAGCACCATCGTTCCGACGTGTATATTGTTGCGCTTCTTCGTCCACTTAGTACGGTTGTGTAGATTTGACAGATATTCTGTAGACCACATTTGCCAGATCCGCTGCACGAACATTTCCTTCTCTTGCCACAGAGACAGTCTGTTTAGTGGAAGGTCTTGAAGATCAGGCTCTGGGAATGCAGTCATGGGTCGGCCGACTAGGAAATGTCCCGGAGTAAGCGCTTGGTAGTCGTTGGGATCGTTGCTAAGTGGAGTTAGAGGCCGAGAGTTCAAGATGGCAGAGATTTGATGGACTACGGTGTGAAGTTCATCGTACGTAAGAGGATTGTTGCCGATGGTTCTACGAAAATTCCGCTTAAATGACTTGACGGCCGCCTCCCATAGGCCTCCGAAGTTGGGAGAACGGGGAGGGATGAATTTGAAGTCAACGCCATCTACCTCGGCTTCGGTGATTATGGTGCGTTGGAATTGTTGGTCAACGAAGAGTTGCTTCAACTCTCGAAGCTCGCGATCAGCGCCGACGAAGTTCTTGGCGTTGTCGCACATTACTAACTTGGGAGTGCTCCGAATAGCGGTGAACCGCTTGAATGATGCGAGAAAGGATTGGGTGGACAGATCAGCGACAATTTCCATGTGGACCGCCTTGGTCACCAGGCAAACGTAAATGGCTATGAAGCATTTAATTGGAGCTGTTTTCCGAACTGAATATTTGATGTAGAAGGGACCTCCCAAATCAACGCCGACCTTGTTGAAAACAAAGTCCGGATTCACCCGTTCTGGAGGGAGATCTGCCATCAGTTGTTTCTGCACCTTGGGTTTGTTCCGGAAGCATGACACGCATTCAAATATCACCTTGCGAGCCAAACTGACGATGTGAATTGGCCAAAATCGCTCGCGAACTGTCGATACTAACAGCTGTTGTCCCGCATGAAAGTTCTTCAGGTGATAGTGACGCATGATGGTTTTGGTCAGAGGATGTTTCGGGTGTAAAATAAACGGATGTCGCCTGTCTTCCGAAATAGCAGCGTGGCGCAGCCGGCCATCGACGCGCATTGTTCCATCCACGAGTACAGGATTCAACGAAGAAAGGGGGGATGATGTTCTAATGTCGTGGTTCGTACGCATAGCTTTCAGCTCCTCGGGAAACGTCTCACGTTGGGATAATTTAACTAGTGCTTGCAAAACTTCGTCAACTTCTTCCAGTGATACTTGGCCGATGCGTTTGGTATCACGATTCTGCTTCTTTGAGTTGTGAATGAATCTTTGCAGCAGAGCAACAATTCGAACAAGACGTGGCAACGAGGAATGCAATTCGAATATAAAACTTGGTGGATGAGCTTGAACTGGCAAAGCTGCTGCTGGTTTTTCTTCGAGCATGGAGTTGTCGATTTCTGATGGGTGTTCAACGATTGTTGGCCAGGCGGATCTTTCGAATTTCAACCAGCTGGGGCCCTCCAGCCACAGTGACTGGTATTGCAGCAGCGCCGGACTCATGCCTCTGGAGATGATGTCTGCCGGGTTCTCTGTCCCTGAGATGTGATTCCAAATTCCGCCTTTGGTGATGTGTTGTATTTCCGACACTCTGTTGCCCACGAATGATTGCCATCTGGATGGAAGTGAAGCGAGCCAGTACTTGACAATCATGGAGTCGGTCCAGAAATACGCAGAGATCGTGAATGGAATACTTTGCCTCAGCTTGTCGTACAGGTGGGCCAATAGAAGGGCAGATGATAGTTCTAATCTGGGAATCGATTGCTTTTTCTTCTTGCGAGCCAAATCTTCTAAGGGTGCTACCTTAGATTTTGCTGTGACGAGCCGAACTGTGATTGACCCTTTATCTGATGTACAGCGAAGGTAGATACATGCTCCATATGCGGCTTCTGAAGCGTCGCAGAAACCGTGGAGCTCTACACTGGTCAAGTTGTTTAAATAGCCCGTCCACCTGGGCACAGAAAACGATTCTAAAGCAATCAAATTGCGGCGGTACTCCTCCCAAAAAATCTTCATATCGTCTGGAAGCGGATCATCCCAATCAGACTTGTGCTTCCAAATTTGTTGCAAAAATATTTTTGCCTGAACAACTACTGGTCCAATTAATCCCAAAGGGTCAAAAACACGAGCGATGTTTTAAAACGGATCTTTTCGTGACGCAAGCATCAGAATTACAGACTGGCACTGCGAATTTGAAGCTGTCCGATGATGGTTCCCAGAGTAATCCTAACGTCTTTACTGTCGCTGTCGACGAATCAAGCTCGAGTGTTGTCCTTTCGTCTCGCAGCTCTGGAGAGATTTTCGACAATATTTCAGGACTATTCGAACAGTATTTCCGAAGAACGAATCCTGCAGAGTTGGTCAAAGTATTGACAGCTGATACCAGCTGGGCACCTTCTTCAGGATCATCAGTTCCTGTCATCAGATCATTGACATTAACATCCTTCTTGATCACTGCTGCTGCTGCTGCTGGATAGCTGCTCTCACCGTCCTGGGCCAAACGTTGGAGGGATTTGGTTGCCAAGTATGGCGCTGACGCAGTTCCATAAGTGACCGTTGTCATCTGGTACGACTTCACAGGTTCGTCTGGTGAGAACCTCCACAGGATGCGCTGAAGCGGTTACATTTTCGCAATATCTGCCACAATTGCGATTTTTCGAAACCGGAACCGAAGAACGATAGATAGCAGGTCGTCCTGTACTACTGGGCCAACCATAATTGCCTCGTTAAGCGAAACCCCCGAAGTTGTCCGACAAGAAGCATCGAAGACTACCCTCAACTTGGTGGTGGTGCTGTCAGGTTTCTGAACAGGATGATGGGACATGTAGTATGCCACCTGATTCGACTTCTCCTTGATCTCGATCATGTGGCCCAAGTCGATGTATTCTTGGATGAATTCAACATACTGCTGCTTCAACGCTGAATCCCTCGCTAAACGTCGTTCAAGACCTTCGAGCCTTCGAAGTGCCGTGGCTCTGGAGTCTCCGAGTTGTCGATGAGGTAGCTTTTCTTGGGCAATGAAACTACGTAGCGTTGATCTGCATCTCGGTAGGTCGTTTCGTCGTAAAACTCCTCGCAAGCAGATTCCTCCACAGACAACAAGCTTTTGGAAAAGCAGGATTCCAATTCGCAAAATCTTGTTATTATATCTCGTAGCTCAACATTTGCGCATGGATAGGCAGCAGATCGTGGGCCAACTGAGGTGCTATCGGGTACTCGGCCAGAAATAACCCAACCGAAGACAGTATTCTGCATCGTCGGGCCGTTCTCGTTCAGTTTTCTACGGCCATCCTCAAGCAAATCGTAGTAGTGCTCCGCTCCAATGATGAGGCCTCTCGGTCCTGGCTGGTGGAAATCTGGATCTGCCAAAGTAAGATCTGCCGGAATTTTCAGCTGATTCAGGCTAATTGCTTGAGTGGGAAGCGTAGAAGTGAGCTTCGGAAGAACATGAAGGTCAATCATCTCCACGTAGGACGAAATACAATGATCTCTCGGCAAAATAGTAGCTTTGACTAGTTTTTTGGACTGAACCACCGAACCACCAATGCCAGCAACAGTCAGGAAGCTAGAAGCTTCAACAAAATTCAATTTTTGATAAAGATTCGTGGTAATAAAACAATATTCCGAGCACGAGTCAAGAAGTGCTCTAGCGCTAGCCAAAAGGAAATTCCCATGGCGATCAGTAACGCGCACCAAGGCGGTGAAAAGAAGAACTTGATGAAGTGAGGTGTAGGTGTTAACAGGTAAAGCATGTGTATCGATGGAAGGGTCTGTGGTGTGTAGTGGGTTGCATTGCAGTGTTACTGGGTACGAGCTTGAATGTGAACTTCGCTGGTGAGTAGGTGTGGTCGTGTTCTGGGCATGTGGTTGTGGTTGTTGTTGTTGTTGTTGATTGATGGGATTTGATGGTCGATTCGGCACTTGTGGATTGTGCGGAACTGGCGCACTGTTCACTTTCACTGGATGCAGCAGGGTGTGGTGCTTGTGTTGACACTGACGGCAGTTCCCACGGGTACAGGCACGAAGCATGTGCGACGATGAAAGGCAGTTGAAGCAGAGTCCATGTCGTTTTACCATCTCATGCCGCTCAGGGACTTTCAGCTTCAGGAATTTCTGGCATTTAAATGCTGAGTGTGGCTCTCCACCGCAGAATGGACAACGACTTGAAGGTCTGACTGTTGTGTGGCTGACAGAAAACCTAGGATTTTTGGGCTCGTTTGCATCAGGTTTAGCAGATGCAATAGATTGCAAGACGGCACATTGTTGTCTCAGAAAATCTATCAAATCGTCATAAGTTGGAACCTCTTTCGACGCATGATGAGCCTCCCGAAGTCGCAAAGTACTGGAATCGAGACGTGAACATACCATGTAGGCCAAAACGCTACTCCAACTTTCGGTTTCCTCACCAATCTTCGCAAGCTGTAGCAGGTTGCGATCATATTCGCTGATCAGATGACTCAAAGCCTCAAAGCTCTCCCGTTTTATGGGTTCAATACTGAACAAGGCATCTAGATGGGCCTTAACTATAAATTTTTTATTCTCGTAGCGTTTTTGGAGAAGATCCCATGCTACGGAATAATTTGCTGCTGTCACATCCACCGAAGCAATTTCCTGAAAGGCATCCCCAGTTAGCGAAGATCGGAGATACGTGAACTTGTCCATAGTAGATAGTTGATCGTTCAAATGGATCAAGCTCCGAAAAGTATCCCGAAAGGTAACCCACTCACGAGTGAGGCCTCCGAAGCTAGGAAATCGGATCTCAGGCAGCTTCACACGAGAATTGGTTCCCGGAAGGCTGCTGGGAAGGGTTGTGGGTTGAGGTGGTGGGAAATCAGTTTCCAGAGGAAGAAGTGCTTTTAAACTTGCCTTGAGTTCAAAGTAGGTGTCTTCGAAAAAGCAGGTCAACACAGCACTGACATCGTCGCGTTTCTGTTGACGTTCGCAGCGCTGCTCGGGGGATTCCTTGGTTTCCTCATCTTCCTCTTCTTGCACGATTTCCAATTTTCGTTGCACAGTGTAGAATTTTTTCATGGCTGTTTCGAGCATTTCCAGTCGGGTGGCAATTTGAGCTGCATGTTTTTCTGCCTTAAACTGGTCCAAAAACTTCCTCACACCGTCGAAAGTAGACTTGATCTGCCTCTCCTGCTTTTTTAGATCCTTCAGCTCGCTGGTCATTTTATATTGATGCACTCTCCGACACAGAATCACAAAAAAGATTTAACAAACAGTATTTCAACACTTAGATAGTGTATATTCGAAGAAGTGTTTTTTTTTATTTCAATTTTCACTTGCAATACTTTATTACAATGCGAAAGTTTTTAGCACTTTTTTAAAACGTTCATTGAAATTGGGCACTGTAGCAAAGTATTGTAATGGAAGCACTATAAACTTTCAAGTTCACTTTTTGATTCATCACTTTGACTCCGAAATCCACAAATTTACGCGCCGTTCCACGTACGACAAGTGCAAAAATGATTGACTGCAGCGAGGGGGAATCGACCAAGAAAACAACAAAAAACCAACAGAACCAAAGACCAATCGTCAATCAGCGGAAAAACCCAGGGATGGTTGTAAATTTACCAATTAATTGGCGAGAATTTCATAATGCAATCTAAAATTTATTGAAGCTCGATATTCTAACATTTTATCGAAACCCACATTTACTCACTCGAAGCACGTCTCATGCATGACGACACCACAGACCAACATGCAAAATCAAACCTGAATCCGCTTCTTACGACCTCATTGTTTCTCCGCATGCACCGATAAATCCGGGACGTTGACCACCAGGACCGATGACCTTTGGTCCAACCGTTGAAGTTGTCGTCAACCGTTCAGCCGTCCGTTGAAATGGGCGATAATCAGCGACTGGATTCGCCTTCACAAACAGCAATTCCTGGCTCCCAGAAACTTTACAGGTCGGGATCTGATGTTGGCCAACACGTACGGACGTAATACGGAATCAAACAATCCGAAAAATATCACTTTGTGCGAATCAGAATTCGCGATGGCGATGGTGATGGCGCACAGATGCTGGTGATTGCCCGCGAAGTAAAACAATAGGGCGTCTTCGACCGCACAAAGGGCCAATGTACTTTGGTAACCGCGCTTTTCATAAAAGGGTCAATGCCCTTTGTTCACACAACACGAGGTCACTGAACTTTGTTCGATAATGTCCGACTTGGTCCCACACTTCGGAATGTCGACCGGTCAGTCATCCGGCTCGAAGGACCAAATTATGTTCCCGGAATTCGACCGGAAAGTGCGGACGCTGTTTTCGGACACTTTAACAAAACTCGCGACTTTTAGTGGAAGAACAAAAACCGAACTTTATGCAAACAAAATGTTTAACTGATGGACTTTATTTGTCGACGGTGTTGTTACACAAAAAAGGCAAGCGCGCGCGACCGTTGTTGCTAGTAGACTATCGCTTCCCCAGTGTATAGCACGATACTGAGGGTTAGTGGTGAATATAAGTACAAAAGGAAAACTATCGTATTGTTCCATGGCTAGCTACTGAGAAATGTAGTAGATCGCGAGAGGAGAACTTATGTTGGGTGGTAACATAGAAAGTGGTGCCAGTTCTCCTGAACAAGTACTACAGTTTCTCGAATGCTCCATGGTATAGTGACGACTAATCTCCACCTGAACCAGATCCACAAAAGCCTGAAAACACAATACACGGCGGGTGTTAGAATAGCCAGCGGTGCATTTGCAACTAGCCCTCAATCAAAAATTATAGAATTGCTGTAAATTAATTTAAGCACGCTAGGGGTGAATGACACCATTGTTAAAATCCCGAAAATAAATAAATTAAAAAAAATTCTTGAAAGAAAAAAGTGTTTTTTTCACCTGGAAGAGAGATAAAAAAAATATTTCTTGGAACAATTAGTTAAGAGACTTGATGTCTTCACAAAAGTTGTAGATCTTATTATTTTAAGGAACTTTGTTGAAGACACCATCAAGAATGGTGCAAGCAAACTAGCAATCAAAAATGAGATTTTTCTTCTAAAAACAGGAAAAATTGGATTTTTTTTCTTCGAATTTTAGGTTTTTCTAGAGGAAAAAGCGCATTATTGATTGCTTGTTTGCAGAAAATCTATTTAAAACTAATGTTCAATTTATATATCAATGGAAAGCCAATAACTTGACCTACAAAACCCACTCAAAAAGTTATCCGAACTCGTCCGAACTCTTAAGTTATAACATACTGAAAAAAGGCATCATTTTGGATATTTTGTAGTATATCTCCTTTCTTAGATGAAATATGTAGTTGAAATGTTCCACAAAATTGTGTGTTTCAACAATTTGAACAAGTTTTTCAAATACACCAAGTTTGTAAATCGTATACTAAAAAAGATATTGAATAAAAACTCAAAATAACTTGTTAAAATGCTCGTTATTTTTAAAATGCTTGTAACTTTTATGTTTTTCATGCGATCTTGATGGTGTCTTCAACAAAGTTCCTTAAAATAATAAGATCGACAACTTTTGTGAAGACATCAAGTCCCTTAACTAATTGTTTCAAGAAATAATTTTCTTGTCTCCCTTCCAGGCGAAAAACTCACTTTTTTCTTTCAAGAATTTGATAGATCATCTTAAAATATTAAAATGTTGCGAAGACATCAAATGTCTACCGTTTACCGTTCGTCCGCAAATAATTTTGATCGCTTATTAGGTGCATTTACCCCTGTGCGCGCCGTGTCGAGGAGGAGAAGCTTAGAGCTATAAAGGAATTCCGTAGGCCAGAAGCTCAGCCGGAAGTAAAGAGTTTCTTGGGTGTGAAGAATTTTAATGAAAATTTTCAGAGGTCGACATTAAAACGCTATTCGCTAGATTGTCCGCTACAGTTTTGTTTTAATATTTATTTTTTAAACTTTATTCCTGGAGTACTTACGGCTCAAAAAACTCCACCACTTTATAGAAAATAACATTTATCAGCATTCCTGCTTGAATAATTGCACCTAGTAGAGTTTGTTTATCTTTTTTTTAACTGAAATCTCGTAAGATAATAAATTTGTCGACAAAAAAGTAGCGGACTAATTAGCGATTAGCGATTTAACGCCAGAAACTAGAAAAAAGCATGTATCAGCATTCTTGATTGATTACATGTGGTGACGTTTGTCTATCTGCTGGTACAAAAGTTTGACAAAAAAAATAAATGAAAACGATAATTATCTAACACAAAAGGAACAGACAAATTAGCGATTAGCGCTTTAATGCCGAACACTGAAAATTTTATTTTCAAGAGAGCAGACAAAACGGAAAAAACTGCGGCGAAATCAGAGTATTTTTACTGGACAGAAGACGAAGAAAGGGAATTTCTTTTTATGAAGCATGAAGCCCTTAAGTCGATTTCTTCACTGGATTATTTCAGTGCGTCAGATGATATCAAATTATAAGTGGATGCTTCATCCATCGGCTTGGGCGCAGTACTCATCTAATTCAACGAAGCTAAAACCCCGAGTCATTCGATCGACACAGACAGAACGGGCAAAAGGTGTCGAATCTCGAACCCTGGAGGTAAGAAGTCGGACGAGTTGTTAGACGTTAGATCTCTACATTTCGAGAGGGAATCAAAGACTTCGAAAAAATCTACATCTTCAATTCTATACAGCAGCCAATTGAAAGTTCAATGAAGGACATCGTCAATCAGGTCACGGACAATGACAAAAACCATGTTGTTTCTTGCTTTATATTTACTTAACTTAGATCTAGTTGTATAACCGGATGTGTCGGCATTAGGACCTTTCGCAAAGCTTACAAACTAACTTCTCTTAGCGCAATAAATACTGAAATTCGAAAAACGTGACTGTCGGGACACAACTTAGGACTAGTAGGTATTACAGTATAATTCTCCTCTAAGCCGACTGAACATTGTTCAACAAGACAAGCTCTTTGGCGCCACCTTTGTCCTGTTGTCCATTGGCTCCATTTCGGGAATTCCTGTAAGCGGCACCGTGCCTTCGCAGATCCACCTCATCGGAATCCGGCTTGCAACCACAATGGCCGTTCTTTTGGAACCATGCTTTCACCGTTCGGAATGGTCGGGGCAGGCAGATGAAAATGATGAAGATCAGAATGCCCTGCAGCCCAAACAGGATATCGAAAAGGATCGGAATCATTTTGGTACTGTAGTACGTTGCAATGGTGATCGTCCAAACCCCTGCCATTACGATGAACAACATGGCGGTGTATTTGGTCCTTTAAGAAAGCAAAAACTCTCAATAAGCATATCCCAAAATTCAGTTAATATCGAGAAATAATTACATGTACTTGACGCGATCAACTGCGGATCGACTGACGTTGGGAATCTGCTGCAGGGCGGCGTAGGCGGCCTCACTTCCGGTATTGCTAAGCCGTCCTCGCTGTATGTAGTTGTTAATAAGCTGATTGCTAACGCGATGCAGCCCCCAGAAACTGATCGCGAAGCTGAGTAGGTTCAGCGCGATGATACACATGATCGGTATGAAGAAATAGTTCTTCGTGGCAGTTGTGTCTGAAAAATAAGATTCTTGCTAAACAAATAACTCTCCAGGCAGACGTCAGAGCTTACCTCCATTTGGAGGATTTGACAGAATGATGGCCAAGGGTGTCAGTTGAGCAAATGCCAAATAGAGGAAAAATGTCCGTTTTTCGCCAACCTGTTTGATTTGTATTCCTCTTGGTAGGAAGTACCTGAAACGATATCAATTCAGAGCTTCATGAGAACTTCCGCAATAATTTGTCGAAAAATGATAACTTACCAAGCGTGGATGCAATTGTTCAAACAATTCACCAGCAACCAGAAGAATGTTGCCAGGATGAAGTATTCAGCATAATTGGCTAACACAACAGTATCTGTAAATGAAAAAAAAAACTTGTTTTAACAAGAATCTACAAAAAACATCAATTGCCTCAACTACCATCGGTAGATCCATGTCCCCGGGTTTGATGCTGAAAGATGCTCTCCAAAAGTAAAGCCACGGCAAAATTGATACAGTTCAACGACAACGCCTCCCCATGGATATCGTTGAAGGCCGGAATGGCTACGTATAAAAAGGCAGTGGCCAGCAGCAGCGGAATAGCAACCATCAGACACAACGCCAGGGCCACCATCTGACCCTTGAAGATGTCCCGGCCCATACGGATCTCGGAAGGGCAAACGTAAGCCGTCAAGTTGCCATCCTTACGGTTAACGTCCAAGCAGTACCCGTTGTAGATGTCGAACTCCATCACCTCATCGTTGATGATCAGCAACGATCCATTTTGGATGATAAACACCCGATCCTTGGTTTCCAGTCCAAATCTCACCATTCCACCCTCAAAAGGGCAGGGATTGCCGTAGGCCATCTGCAGCTTAAGCGGCGGTTCAGGTTCCAAATCTTCAATACAACCATCGTAAAACTGGGCGCTGATAGGCTGCACGCTGAACTCTCCGAATGGTTCCCCCGGACCGCAAATCAAGCCCTGCGACGACTTTCCACTTGGCAGCTGGAAACTTTCTCCGTGAGGACAACATTTTCTGAGCAGGTTTGCTCCGGTGCCGGTGTATTGAGGCTGGCTCGATAATTTCTGTGGATTTTCAGGAAAAAATAGTTTAAAAAAAATTGAGATTGAGGGCCAACATATGAAATAGGAATTTGTCAGCAACGTTCATACAAATGGACACTCAACTGGTTTTATAGCCTTGGAAACCTTGTAACGTAACTCAGTTATAATTTTCGGGCAATATTCAGCTCCAATCATTAATTGTACGTTATTCAAAGTACGAGAAATAAAAACCGAAAAACATGCTTTATAAAAACGCTGAACATCACCTATCTTATACTTGGACAAAAAATCTGCATAGGTGCATAAGTAAGCTGAAGTTAGGAGCGATATGTTGCACATATGGACAAGTTTTATTGGATTTTTTTGAGATCATACTCATAAAAATGTTAACAAATTGTTCAAAACCTTTTTTTTCAATCAATAAACCTTTAAAGAATTTGTTTAGTAAAAGAAGCAAAGTGGAATGGAAAGTTGACGTTATTTGACAAATTTTGGCATCTATATTTTGACTATAGTATTGGGTATAGTTAGTTTTGCTACTTGCGTTTCACGGGTAACAAAGAAAAGTTGTCGTCTTTATTCGATCGAAGTTAAGCGCGTTTTTAATTCCTACAGTAAAAATTTCATTACATTGGAATCTTTTCTAGATAACCTTCTCTAGCTTTCGTTTAGTGGCCTTTCCCTTTCTTCCTCCTGTCAAGGTTACTATTTTTAGGATATTATTGCTGATAGTTTAGTTTAATTTATTACGAATCCTTGGAATTTTTAAACGTTTATTAATGCGACTTTTTCTTCCCACTAACCGGGCGCCAAATTGAATGACTTCACACGTTTTGATAAACATATTAATTTACGAAAGTCCGATATGGATTGCAATGTATTGAAATTTTTTATTACTGAAAGCGTTAAACCTCGTGGGACTTGTGTAACAAAAAAAATGTTTCTCTGTACAAAACATTGGTTATGAGTTTTTTTTTTGAACACTTTGACTATAGTTTTATGTTTAATTGCATAATCGGCTTGGTTAAATATTAACAATGTTAATCACCAAGACGAGGTTTGATGGTATCGATTGATTACGAACAATTAATGAAATAATTGCAGACGTCAATCCAACTGAATAAAAAATTATTTTCTTTAGGATTATGGTAGTTTTAAAGATAAATGGATTTAAAGTTATTTTTCAAAATAAAAAAAATGTCTGGCTATTTGAATATAATTGTTGAATTCAATGATTTAGAACCAGGGAATTGGTTTGGAAATGAGATACCATTTATTCATTTCTGTTCGTCAAGTCCTTATAAGCTAACTTAGACCTATAGCGATAACAATCTTGTCGCTTAACCTATGTGATTCTCAACTCAGAATCATTCCTTAAATACTATCGTATTCTGGGCTAATCACCCAGAATAAACTGCCAACACTGCAGGGTAACTCATAACCACTTGCTGTGTTGGCTGAGTTTAGCGTGCATGATGACAACATTTATATTGTTGTCATCATCATTGACCACACTCTAATTCTCCTTGACTCAGATTTGAAGGAAAATAATTCGAAATGCGCCAAAACTGGGAAAACTCAAATTTTGATTAGAGCGGTAAAACTCAGAAATGAATTGTTGGTGTTTTCGCGAATTCTGAGTTGTTTTTGTTCAGGGTTTTTTAGGCTTGTTCATGGATCGACTGAATGAAAAAAAATCAAAAATTTATGAAATTTCAAAGCGGTTTTGAATGGAATTTCTGATTTCAAAAAGAAAAAGACGATTGCACGGTGTATTTAGAAGATGGATGCGTGTATTTTTTATCCGGTTGGTTTTATTTTTACCACAAAAAAAGTTTGTGCCACCGGGCCATTTGACCGCATCCAGCCGGTGGAACTTCGTGCTGTCCCACTTGGCATGCTCACCCGCCAGCACACTCTGTCTTATTTGAGCTGATCTGAAAAGACAAGAAAAAACACCATAGGTGAAAATGATTTACACTTCAAAATTATGAGAAAATTATACTTACAGTTGTGAATGATGGCTTCCGTAGTGATTGCTGGAAGAAAAGGTAAAATTGTTTATTTTGTATTTATCCTTTCGACACCACTTAATTTCTAATAGAAAATGTAATTAAAAGTTGTACTCACCTTGATTATTTCGTCAACTGTTTCCGACCAACGCATCCAAACAATCAACAATGGTTTTTGGAACTCTCTGAGTTGTTTTCATGTATTTTGTTCGATAACGTATGCGTCTTCGCTAAGTTCCAGGGTTTGAAAGTCAATAGATGAAAACAATTCAGAATTTTGATGGATTCCAACTCAGTTGTTTTCATATTCATACGTGGTGCGACCACTGAACTGAAATTATTCAGTCTCTGAATAATCTAAATTTACCGTGCATCATTAACAGTCAACCGCTATTGTTCTCAATATGCGAATTGACGAAAGAGTACGAAACCAAAACAATCGGTTTTGGTTCGAATGTGGTCGCGAGGAAACGGGTCCGGGAGTTTCTCCGGAATAAATGTAAGTATCAACAATAATAAACAAAATTGCTTGCATAACCACACACAAAATGAAAAACGAAATTCGAAAAATTTATTTTTATTTACATAGTATTCCGTCTTACGACATAACTTGACGAACATAATTCCTAAAATTCACTCGGTCCATGGCAACCGTTCTCCAATTTCTCGGGCACCCCACGCTCGCCAGATCACGCTCCACTTGGTCTAACCACCTCGCTCGTTGCGCCCCCGCTCGTCTTGTTCCTACCGGATTCGTAGCGAACACCTGTTTTGCAGGACAGTCGTCCGGCATTCTCGCAACATGTCCTGCCCAGCGTATCCGGCCAGCCTTAACCACCTTCTGGATACTGGGTTCGCCGTAGATTCGCGCGAGCTCGTGGTTCATCCTTCGCCTCCACACTCCGTTCTCCTGTACGCCGCCAAAGATGGTTCTTAACACTCGTCGCTCGAATACTCCGAGTGTACGCAGGTCCTCCTCGAGCAATATCCATGTCTCGTGCCCGTAGAGAACAACCGGTCTAATAAGCGTCATATACAGGTTACACTTTGTGCGAGGGCTAAGTCTTCTCGACCGCAGTTGCTTGTGGAGTCCATAGTAGGCACGACTTCCGCTGATAATTCGCCTCCGGATCTCACGGCTGGTGTCATTGTCTGCGGTCACCAGTGAGCCGAGATAGACAAAGTCTTCGACTATCTCTAGCTCGTCGTCGTCGATCGTGACCTTGTTATTACTGGACAAGCGGGTTCGGTCGGTCTCGGATCCGCAGGCCAGCATGTACTTCGTCTTGGACGTATTAATCATCAACCCAATCCTTCCTGCTTCGCGTTTCAGTTTGCGGTAGATCTCCTCCACCGCCACAGATGATCTGCCGACTATATCAATGTCATCGGCAAAGCAGATAAGTTGACTGGATCTGTTGAAAATCGTGCCCCGCATTTCGCCCACCGCTCGTCGAATAACACCTTCTAGCGCCACGTTGAACATCATGCAGGATAGACCATCACCTTGTCGAAGCCCCCTGCGCGATTCGAATGAACTCGACAATTCACCCGAAATCCGCACACAGCACTGCGTTCCATCCATCGTCGCCTTGATCAGTCTGATCAGCTTCCCGGAAAAGCCGTTCTCGTCCATGATTTTCCATAGCTCGTTACGGTCGATCGTGTCGTATGCGGCTTTGAAGTCGATGAATAGATGATGCGTAGGGACTTGGTGTTCACGGTATTTTTGGAGGATTTGCCGTAATGTGAATATCTGGTCCGTCGTAGACCGTCCCTCCATGAAGCCGGCCTGATGACTTCCCACGAATCTGTTTGCTTGTGGCGTTAGGCGGCGGAGTAGGATTCGGGACAACACTTTGTAGGCGGCATTGAGGACAGTGATCGCTCGGTAGTTCTCACAGTCCAATTTGTCGCCCTTCTTGTAGATGGGGCATATTACCCCCTCCTTCCACTCCTCCGGTAGCTGTTCTATGTCCCAGATCCGGATTATCAACCGGTGTAGGCAACCGGCCAACCTGTCCGGGCCCATTTTGATGAGTTCCGCTGCGATGCCATCCTTTCCAGCCGACTTGTTTCTATTCAGCTGGCGAATGGCTTCCTTAACTTCACTCATCGTTGGGAGTGGCTCGTCTTCGTCGTTGGCTACGCCGGCGATGTACCTTCCCCCACCGTCTTGATCTCCTGCATGTGCGCCGTTCAGGTGTTCATCGAAGTGCTGCTTCCACCTTTTGATCACCTCACGATTGTCCGTCAGGATACCCCCGTCCTTATCCCGGCACATTTCGGCTTGCGGCACGAAGCCTTTGCGGGATGCGTTGAGTTTCTGATAGAACTTTCGTGTTTCTTGGGAACGATGCAGCTGCTCCAGCTCCTCGAGCTCCTCCTCCTCCAGGCGGCGCTTTTTCTCCTGGAAAAGTCGGACTCGCTGCCTCTTCCGCTGTCGGTGATTTTCCACATTTCGACGGGTGCCTCTCTGCACTACTGCCGCCCGCGCGGCATTCTCTTCGTCCATCACCCTCCTACACTCCTCGTCGAACCAGTCGTTCCGTCGAGATCGCTCCACATAACCGATGACGTTCTCCGCAGCACTGTTGATGGCTGTTTTGATGGTATCCCAACAGTCCTCGAGAGGGGCTTCGTCAAGCTCGCCCTCTGCCGGCAGCGCTGCTTCGACCGAAATTCGAAAAAAGGTAATCTTATTCTTACTCACAAAATTCAGAATTATTCTCATAAATTATATCAACTTTTGCTCAATATTATAATGATCACAGTCATAAAATCTTATTAGGCCATTTCGAATTTTGTATAAAAAATCAGGCAAAACCCGGGCTTTTGATTTCGAAATTGATGACCAAAAATCTGGGCAACATCCGGGCAAATTTTGTCAAAACCCATAAATTACTCAAAAAAAATCAAGGAAAAAAAATCGACAAAAATTTTTTTCAACGAAATTTATCGACAGTTTTTAAATCCAAAAAACCTTTCATGAATATTTTTATAAAACTTGCTCAAAACTTATTCTTGTTTTTGTTCGATTCGCCAAATAAAGTGAACAAATCTAGGCAAAAGCCGGGCATTTTTTTAATGGAATCCGGGCAACCGGGCCGAGTCGGACTGTTCCCCAATTTTGTATTAAATATGGAGATCGAAACGTGTGTGAGATTATCAACCTAAGTTTCAAACCAAATTCGTAAGTGGACTAACATCCATAAGATGTCGCTACCAGTACACCTAATATTTTTTTCATTTTTTCGACACGCTTAGAAATTAATACTCATCGCTTACCTCAAAGGAGGCCAGTGCAATATATGAGAGTTACACAACTTTTAGTGTAATAAATCATAAAAAATCATGATTTAAAAAATGCAAATTATATTTCAATCACAGTTTAATCGCTGTCATATGCCCCATATAAAATTGAAAGTTGAATTCCAAGTTTGAAAGTATGGTCTGGAATTTTACTATCAGTAAACTTTTCTAGAACAGAAAATGTAAACATAAATGTTGTAATTGTAAATTATGGGTCGATATTCTGGTTGATGTAACCTGAGATCGATACATGAGCACTTGTAATTCAGGATTAGTAATCAGTAGAAATGAATAAAGTTGTTATTAATCATGAGTTACAAGCCCTATAATGTATCGATTTCAGGTAACATAAACCGGAATATCGACCCATAATTTACAATTATAACATTTATGTTCACATTTTCTGTTCTAGAAAAGTTTACTGATAGTAAAATTCCAGCCCACCCTTTCAAACTTGGAGTTTAACTTTCAATTCAATATGGGGCATATGCTGGGGCATATGACAGCGATTAAGTCAACTGTGATCGAAATATGAATTGCATTTTTTTTAAATCATGATGTTTTTTTTTAAATTTATTACACAAAAAGATGTGTTACTGTCATATATTGCACTGGACTTTTTTGATATAAGCGATGAGTATTAATTTCTAAACGTGTCGAAAAAATACAAAAATAGGTGTACTGGTAGCTACATCTTATGGATGTTAGTCCACTTACGAATTTGGTTTGAAACTTAGGTTGGTATACTCACACACGTTTTCAACACATTTTTGATCGGTGCTCGTTATCAAAGTTCATACATTCAGATTTTTGTCTTGATATAGATATGTAGCTATGTATTGATTGTAGAATACATGTTTACATTAGAAATAAAACCACTGCTTTTTTGAATCAATTCTAGAGTTTGTTTTGATTAGGTCGTATGAACCAATATAAACAAAATTGAGTTATTTGCTGCAAACGATTGATAAATATGCATTTTATCTTTGGTAAAAAATTGGTTTCATTTTATCATTAAACAACTTTTACACAATGATTTGAATTTCGGACGTATAATGACTTTTTCATTTTCGTGTGCATTTTGCTTTTAACGACTTTTTGCACTGCTTTGGATTATCGTGCAAAACAAAAGTCGTAAAAAACATTTTGGTCTTTCGGTTTTTGTGACCTTTTGCATTTTCGCATAAAACGCGATGCTAAGTCATGAAATGGCTATTAATTTCAAACTAAATCATTTGTGAGAATAGTTTTAGCTATTTCGGTGGAATAAATAACTGCGATTTTTGCCAGGTAAGTACAATATGCGCTAATTTTGCTTTTAAATTTTGAGTTTCATACTTTTCCCCACAGTTGCAGCCCAACATACATAACCAAACGTTTGGATAAACCCCTGCACCTCTCCAAAGGCTTACAGAGTCACAGATAGCAACCAGCAACTTCCAGTCGATCAGAAAAAGGATGGACAGTCTCTCGCAGCACCGATTCCCGGCTGGTATAGCAGTTTACTCCACTGAAGTGGAGGTAGACTCTTTGATAGGGCCCGCTCCACAATCGCCGTAAGATTCTGTAGAGCGCATATCACCCGCGGAGGTCCTGATAATGTTTCGAAGAATAACACGTAAGTTCTCTTTTATTTGTGCTGATTTTGGAGGTGTTCGTCAAATTGTAACATGAAAAAATCCTTCAAATTACATGCCAATAGTAGCGCTACTCCTTAGAAGAGTCTTAACATGTTAGGACTTAAGTTCTTGACCAAGTGAGCAGGGATTAAAGAAGTATAGAACACTAGATATCAAGTTTTTAGATAAAATTTGTCATTAAGCAAAACGACGTTTGTACCAAACAAGTAATGCAAAAGGTCGCAAGTGCTTGTTCACTCGTAGATCTGAATGTATAGCAATACCGCATACAACAGCATATTTCTCATCTATTTTTGTAAAGCATATCAAATTTCCAGACAATTCTGAGCGAGATTTTAAATCCTAGAATTGAAAATATGTTACAAAACTTGAACAGCGATTTTCTCGGAACATGTCAGGTGGCTCTTACGACCTAATCAAAACAAACTCTAGAATTGATTCTTTTCAAATAAAGAAGTAAATGATTGAAGCCGAGACGTCATAAGGTGCCTTTGTATAAACCACATTGAATTTTTTTTTCAAACGATTTTTTTTTAAATAATGATATTTTTAATGGTTTTTTTTCGAAATAAGACGATTTTCGAACATGCCAAAAACAAGTCCTTGACATTACTGCTATTTTCCAATTAGTGTTTAAATAACTCTAACGAGTTTTGGACCGGAATAATAACTAGGAAATCTTAGAAAAAATCCGGATCGCAGCAAGCCGTGCTCGAGAACGGTCGTGTTTTTTTTTCGAACGTCACATTTTTCTCGTTTGTACTTTCGCGAATATCAATTTTGGTGAATTCTAGTTCTTGACAGAGCCTAAGGTAAACGCGAACAATCAATTGGCGGTTGATGTTGAGCGGTTGAAATTGAGGGAACAGTGATGAAGAGAACATGTGGATGCAACCAATTTCAAGATGACCGGAACCAGGAAAAATAGGGAGAAAACACAAACAGCAGAAACCTTTGGAGTTTGGTGAGATCGTTTCTTTTTTAAATTACTCCTTTAACCCTAATTCGTCCCAGATTTTTCCCAATTACCAATCAATAAATAGTGTTGAATTTTAGCAAAATATCATATGGAGCGTTTGGCAGGGAACTCCACGCTTCATTCCTCCCTTGTTCCTGTATCTTTCGCGGTTTTCATCACATGGTTGGCCTGGCCGTTGTAGAATCTGCAAAGCATGGAAATATGTAGCAAATAATACGCTGAAAAGAAAAATGAAAGAGGCAAGTCTTCCATTTTCCAGGATGGCTACATGTTTTGGCCATGTTGATGTAATAAGAAGAAGAAGAAGAAGAAGAAAACTACCGTAGAAGAAAACAATGTTTCAAACAAATCTTCGAGCTTTCGGAATTCATCATCTAGATCACTTTAAAAAGGTCAACTTGGTTGGAAATGAACAATTTTGTCAAATGAGCCATTTTTCTAATTTAAACAATGTTTTCGCAAGATTTTCTAGTTTTTCAAGGGTATCCACGATGAAATTGCCACACACAAAATTGATTCGCAAAATTCGAGTTTTTTCATCCGATTGCCATCAAATTTTCAGGGATTGAAAAACTTATTTATTTACAGTCCATATGCAAATGCATGCACCTTGGCCTTAACTCCGGCCATAAGATTCTGCACAACCTGTAAATCAACCGTTTTTCGCATGGAAACGCATACTTTCTTCAGTTCCTCGACTGTCTCCACTACCTCAGGTCGTTTAAGATGGTGCTGCTTCATAATCGCCCAGTACTTCTCGAAGCGGGGGAGCTCCGGAGTGTTGAACATTTTCGGCACGAAATTGACCTTATTGTCCGCATACCAATTCAGCACGTCCTTGGAGTAGTGGCATGAGGCCAAATCCGGCCGGAAGATTGTTGGGAAGTTGTGGGCCTTCAGGAGAGGAAGCAGCCGCTTCCGGAGGCACTTTTTCATGTGGTTCTCTCAACTCGCAAGCATAGGATATCCTCTCAACTCGCCTTCTAATTTCAAGCTGTCCTCTCAACTCGCTTGAAATTTTTATCGATACGTTCAGGCTGTCCTCTCAACTCGCCTGTAAATTTCATTACAGCTGTCCTCTCAACACGCTGTTCTTACTTTGCGGTCCTCTCAACTCGCCTTAAAATTTGAATACAGCTGTCCTCTCAACACGCTGTTCTTACTTTGCGGTCCTCTCAACTCGCAAGCATAGGCTGTCCTCTCAACTCGCCTTTATATTTCAATACAGCTGTCCTCTCAACACGCTGTTCTTACTTTGCGGTCCTCTCAACTCGCAAGCATAGGCTGTCCTCTCAACTCGCCTTCTAAATTCAAGCTGTCCTCTCAACTCGCTTGATTTTTTTTATCGATACGTTCACGCTGTCCTCTCAACTCGCCTTCCAATTTCAAGCTGTCCTCTCAACCCGCTTGAAATTGTGAACAATATCAAGCTTTCCTCACCACTCGCTTAAAATTTCATTTTTATTTAATGTTGTCTTCTCAATGAAATTGGATTCATCAATTCCAGTTTCGGCATTGTTTCATAACCCGCACATGTAAAAAAACTCTTTAAACAAATATGTAAATATGGCACGTTTTCTATCCTTTTCACTTCAATCTAGGTAGCCTCCGAAAGTTAACTAACAGCGGTGCTTTTTTTTTTCAACAACTTTACATATACCTAATAAGTATTCGAATTACTCATTTTGCCACAGTTTATTTTCGATGTTTGATTTTCAAGCAAGATTGACTAAACTAAATTGAGCGTGAACCGGTGACCACATTTGTTTACTTTTTCGTTCGAATTTTTTTAAAGTAATTTCTAGTTTTATAATGATGAAGAGAAATTACCTGCCACGGTCGCCAAATGTGCAGACCTGTCCGGAGCTCCGAAGCTCGGTAGTAGCACCAGGGGGGCCACCGGATCACTAACTGCAGCGGAAACTGCACGCACTACTCGGCTTGCTCGTTTGCTCACCGACCGACTGGCTGACTACCCGCACGCTTATGTGGGATGACGCGGTATGCGTTTAACCCATTCACGACTCACACAGAGGGAATGTATGATATACGCATACATCCATTCGTGCGCCACATACATCATCACATTCGTGCCATTTGAGTACAAGAAATATGTCTATTAATATTAAGTACTGACTCCTCCATCCAATGGAGAGATAGAAAGGGGAAATGGGACTCGCTTACATGGTTTTGCTACTTATGAAACTCATAAAACAAATTTTAAATTTCAAAGCTTCAAAACCAATTAAGATAGTTTCCGAAAATCAGTTCATGTCATCTTTGTGTTGAAATCCAAAAATTCAGCGGTAACTCTCATTCTTAGCGGTGAGTTTTGATTTATGTTGTAATTTGATTTTAAATCATGCTCAGAAAACAATAAAAATTTGAATAATTTTTAGAATTTTTCATTTATTGTTGAAAAGTGTAGCAAAGCACACCGGGTCAACTAGTTTCTTATTGAAATTCGAAATTCTATACAAAATTGCTGCAAAATTACATAAAATTCGGAATGATTTTTATTAAGTCGTCCCCCAAACAAGACTGAACCAAAACAACGGAAAGGAAATTCACTGCTTCGATTTTTTGGCTCTGAGTGTGGTGAAGCATAGCAAAAATTGTAATAAATGGCCACCCTGCACATATATCGTGGAAGCTTAATTCCTTTTACATCAAGCTACTCAAAAACAGTTTTTATGACTTAACGGTTGTCTATACATAGCACAATAACGGATCGTGTGCTCCACCTCAAGTACCTTCATCATGGCACATAAACTAGACATTATGCACTTGTACCAGTGAATCCCCGATTTCTCTCGATTGCGTGAAATTCAACAAGGCGCTTTGCTGTTTTACTCATACTGGCCAATACGTATATCAAATTACTGAGGTGATTTATGAACATTCTTTGCATGACAAGCTCTAATTTTATTTTTTTTTAAATGAGGTAGGATATCAATTGAATATCATGACATGACGTTTAATTTTTTGTTGGTATGTAATTGCTCAGTTGGTAGAAAAATTCACGAAAAGAAATTTAGGAAAAACGGAAATGATTACAGATTCCTCAAATCAACAAAACAGCGTAATTTTTTTCTAAACAATCAACTCTGTGAGAAATGTAATCGCAAAGAAAGGCGTGCTCCAAAACGATTCTAATTAACCATACAAAGCACTCGACGTATGCACCTACTCATCAAAAGTATCGATAAGATTTGCTGATTGTAATTGAAAACATGATTAACTGCAAATTATCATGTAATCGAAGGCCGGAGGTATGCATTTTGTTTTGTTTTTATTCTGTCGATTACCTTCATAATCACCGCAATAAATACGAAAGTTTTCCTTTGAAATTATACTTTTCCAAAAATCAAATCTTATCAGATGGTATCGAATTTCTACAGGAATGACTGTCGAAGCACGTGTTTAAGCGTTGAGTCACACTGAAACTCTCCGTTTATCGTAACGTTTCACGAGGTTTTTTTCTGTTAATTTCACAATTCCTACCTTGTATCCATTGCAGCTCAATGGTTCTGCTTCGGTTCTTTGGATTGCAATATCTGCAGTGTCTGCAGGTGCGGTGCCATTGACGTCATCATTAGATACAGCTAGTGGAACCAAAAGATTAACGTCCGAAGATTGTTGCCCCTGGATGGATTCCTCCGGACTTAGTGATGTGTCTGTTTGATTATGTTCAAGTGGTTCCGAGAGCGTTGTTGGCTTCAAGTGATTATCTTCTGCGAATTCGACGTAGTCATCGTCGTCTTCCGGATAGATACCGTCTTCGACAGATGGATCTATGTGTGCTACACCCAGGTCTTTCACAAGCTTTCGGGAAATAGCAAAATCCACAGTTATACCACTAGCCCCACTTCCTTCCGTCTCTAAATCACTGACAGATGTCACACCTGTGATAAGCCACAGTAGGCAAAGGATCTCTGCAGACTTCATATTTATTGCTAACAAACTTGCACGAATTTACTCAAATAAAACAAAGCCGCAATACAAACCAAACAGAGCTCTTTGCACGGGCTTAACGGCTCAGTTCTCTTTAAAGCCGTCCTCAAACGATCTGAAGTCTTCCCCCATCAAAAATGTACAGACGGTTTTCGTTCTTCAGACCGCGACGATTCCATAGATAACACTACTATCGAAGCAAGCCTTAAATCGCACTCCCTAAGCACTTACGGCGAAATACACCTTGTTGTATCGACTGTTATACCCAATTTCGTAATCAATCTTCGCGCATTCGATCAATTTTTTTCTGTCACGAAACTCTTGAAACCAAAAAATTCTACGAAAATACGCAATCGAAACTTTCCTTCGAGCACGCTTCTTCGCCAAAAGTGATGCAATGTTTGTTCACCAGAAATCTGACGTCACCAATAATAAATGTCAGAAAGTCATATTTTTTTCGGATATCTCCAATAATTAGAAAGATTAAGCACGGCGGCGCAACGATAAGCGTACCAGGAAAATCTAAACCGGCTTAGATTTTATCGAGGGCTGGGGGCGCGCGGTTTAGGGGTATAGATATTTGCAATTACTCAGCAGACGACAATAACGCACCGCAAGACACTTGACGACACTTGCTCTCCGGGGGACACCTGAGCATGTTCTGCTGACCGATTGAACGTTCGGCCGGTTTCCACCATATCAGATTTGATTATTTCTCGTCGAGCAATCGTATAACTACACACCTAGCTAGGGCCCAGTTATAGGGGATGGTTTGGGTGTACGCTTATCAGCGATTGCGGCTGATAAGTTTTGGGAAACTCGTGAGGGGAAATGTTGTCTGTAGTGAGTGGCCGTAGCAGGTTTGACTCAACTGGTCGAAGGGAAAAAGTTAGAAGGCCCACAGTTTACAATAGGTGAAACGCTCCAAGCAGCGTGTAAGATCAGCTTCGCTCTCGAAAAAAAAGTTTAATTCGCTGTAACCATCTACTAGAAAGCTCCGAGTGAGAGTTTTATTCACATCTGGATTGATATCTTTCAATAACTGTCATGACCTATAGAATCAAGTGTTAAACGTGAATTATTGGAGATCGAAGTTACATCGTTTTTTGCAAACTAAATAAGGCTAAGTCTCTCGTTCACACATTTCGTAGGTATTTACATAAAGGGTGCTCTTACTTTTGATAAATTGGATAAGAATAAATGAAATTTGGCGTACAAATAGTTAGATGTGTTTGAAGCTTGCATCATTTATGATTGGAACAAGCTTTCGCTCATATTGTGGCGCTCCTGGTGTATTATCAGCTTAACGTATGTATTTTTGACATCCCGCAAATCGACTGTACTTTGTAAACAATCAACATGGAAGCCGAAAGAAGGGAAAAAATTGTGCTCAGTTATTTGGAAAATCCATTGTCTGCATCTAGGCTAACCATACTGCTGAAATTGCCCAGTATTACAGGACACGACACTTGACGTTCTTTCAAACGGCCCGTTTGTAAGAACGTCGTGTCGTGTCCTGTAATACTGTGGGACCGGTTCCCGATTCTACCAGAGATCCGGTACAACGATCTCCGCCCGTTTGTCCGGTCAATGCGCGCACCGTTGTTGTGGGCTTCACGGAGAAAATGCACGTCCGTTGAAATGCGCGAAGGACAAACAACTGACGAACTGATGTAGCCAGCAGGGTTGTCAGATGGTTTTTTAAAAAATCTGTATCGGCCTCATGAAAAAATCTGTATTTATCTGTATTTGAACTTTAACGACCAAAAACTTATGTTATTGTTTTCTATGTAAGCTTATCGCTTAGTATGCTATTTGGAAATCAGTTTTGATGGTTTTAACGTATTCATTATTCACAAATTGACAATTTATTTCATTAATTGAACTTTATCTAGAGCAGGGGCGAGAAACCTATTGAACCAACGGGCCAGTTTTATTTCAAAATATTCTCGGCGGGCGCGCTAATATGAAATAAAACTCGTCAATCATTTATCGAACTCTATAAATAATAACAAAAAGATTTGCTAGATAATAAAAAGTTAAATCGTAATAATTACAAATTTTTTATTTCAAATCATTTATTTTAAATCTTTGAAAAAATAGTTTTTCAATTAACTTTAACTTCTTCGCAAACATTCGTTCTTCCAAACATAGACATCATTTGCATCACATTTTTTCTTAAAAACGTACGATGCACAAACACGTTTAACGCCTTTCCATATAATAATCATTTTTATCTTAACTGGCGGTATCTACTCATTACTTTCTTTAAAAGTCTTCTGGAGCTATGTATCTATATCACAGCAATAACTAAAAAACTAGAGATATATTTTTTTTTATTTTTGTGGTTCAAATTCACTGATCTAAATTTCGGTTTTCTGTACGTTTTTCCAAAAAAATCCACAGTTTAAATTGGCCCTACGAAGCCCTGATTTTTTTCCTGCAATTCGCGAAAAACATTTTTAATATAACGTGTCAACCAAATTTGCTGAAATCCTGGGAATAACAAAAATTTCACAGATTCCCAAGCAAATTTTAGGAGAGTCTACATTCTTTATTGTTTTTAGCATTTTTTAATAGATTTTATTAATTAAACATTAGTGCCATTGGGAAAAGCTTTTGAAGGCCTGATGAAGAAAATATCTTAACTTTTTGAATATGAATTGTTATTTACCAAGTGAAAAGACTGAATTTGTCAACGTTTGGTATAACATCAGAGAACATTTCCACAGAATTTTTGAATCAAATACAAAATTACAATACAGGGTTTTATCATGAATGTAAATTTTTTTCCGGCACTTTTCATGCTGAGTTTTAATTCAATTGCTAACGAAATAAGCATTTTTTTCCAATTTGATAAAATAATAATGTTTTCAAAAAAAATTTCTGCTGAGTTAATTTATCATACAACTTTATCTTTGACAAAAATATGAAAATCATAAATATTCTTCCGATTTTTTTAATTTGCGTTTGCCACTTTCATTAAGTTATCGATTTTGAATTTAAAAACGCTCAAGAAATTTAGGAAAATTTTATTTTAAATAAGAATAAACTCCAATACTTCATTTCTGACAATGATATTGCACTTATCCCTTTGAAATTTTCTGGAATTTCTGGAAAAAAGTTACCAATATGAATGATTGAGGGATAAATGCAAACAGAAACACGTAAATTACATATTTAAACGAGTCATCGCCGTATCAACTATTTCTGGTTTATTGGCTGGTATTTTATGATATCTAACGAACTACCGCAGGCAAAAATTGCGAAAATAATTCAATTCGGAAAGGCTTCGCGGGCCGCACATTGGGGTCTCGAGGGCCGCGAATTGCTCATCTCTGATCTAGATTGCTAAGTTTTTTTTGTTAGATATAAAATTATTATTAAAGGCTAATTAACTCACACCAGATGAAAACATGCAATTTTGTTGGCCGCAACCTAACAACCTTAGGACAAATTTTAAAAGTTTGTCGCATTTGAATAGCATTTTGTTGAGCATCTTTTCATTTTCATACAGAAAACTTTTAAACTATGTTTTTAATTGTCTAAATCGGAAGGCAAAATGCTTAAGATTTAGCTCAATGATATTGAGTTATAATTCTAAATAATTAACCATATAATTATGAATGTTATTCTGAATTCAAAATCTCATTTCTGTTTTATAAATTTTCCCAACCTTATTTCTAAAATCTTAAAATTCAAAAATGTATATTTAAGTATGAAAATTGAATTCAAGTTATGATTGAAAGTTACACAAGGAAAAGTCATTTATGTTTCCTATGTTTTAATACTTAATTGATTTTAGAAGATTTTGGGTTCCTAAATTCAAACCAATCAATTTCAAAAAGAAATTTTAATATATATTTTTTTAAACCCTAAAAATAAACCTACATGAATACGTACAACAGATTTTAAACCTTTCTGTTGTCTGTCATTCAATCAATCTTGCTTAGATATTTTTGTTTCAGAAACACAACGCTTTAACAAATTAAATAATATCTAAATAATAGATCTGGCATCATTCAAAAAAGTTTTTGAGAATTTGATATTTAGGATTTTAACTATTTCCCAACCTTGCCGAAGTCTACAAAACGTTTTGACTGGTGCCTCAAGAAATATGAAAAATTTATTTTGTTCATTAAATTTAGTTCAAAATTTCCATTTTTTGTTGAATTGGAACAAAAATAACAAAACGGAAACATTTATCACTTTTTCCTCCAAAGTCAAAATTACTCGCGGTCCTCGAGAAAGTCGATAACTAAATTGTAACAATTTTTTTTTATATCTTTGTAAGTAGTTTTGCCAGCGCATAAACTTATTGAATGCATTTTTTAATCTATTTTTTGTATTTATATTTAAAATATAAGAGCTTATATCACTCTTCTATTGCTTGAAATTTTCTGCCATGTGTTATCGATAAAAATTGTAAATCTAATTTTTATATCCTTAGCACATTTAGGACTAACTATGAAAAGTTTCGTCTAAGAAACATCACGCCTGATTTTTTCCTGTATTTATGAACTAAAACTGGTTTCAATAAGTGGGCTGGCTTAAAAAAAATTACTGCATATCGTATAAGAAATGAATTTGTTTTAAAATTCTAAAGTGTTCTTCTAGTTTATTCAGTTAAAGAGTTTTGAATTAAAAAACTGAGGATGCAAACCTAATTGAATCTGAAATAAGAATTTTCTATATGATTCTCAATCTTTTTCTTTTTATGTGATAATCTTAAATACCACCCTACTTTATAGATATCAAACTTAAGGAGAAGATGTTTTATACTGATTTTATTATCAAAATTTGTGTACTCTGTTTGGGGGGGGCTATCATTCGCCGTTAAAACTATAAAGTTATGCTGTTGAGAAAAAGAGACTATTAAAGCTCCTACTAACCTAGAATAAATTATGGTTACAGTCTTCACAAAAGCTTACTTGTAGAAGTTAATGGTCTGGATAAATTATATGTGCTGTTGAAACATTTGCGGTATACTGCAGTTCGAAAGATAAAGGTTTAAAAAGATTTAGCTCAGTTAACCCGTGGAAACCATTTTATCAACAATTGATTTAGATTTTCTAAAAAATCTGTATAAATCTGTATTAATGTTCAAAAATCTGTATAAAAATCTGTATCTGTATCTTATCTGTATTGACGTTGTAAAATCTGTATAATACAGAAAAATCTGTATATATGACACCGCTGGTAGCCAGTGGCAAAGCCCATTGGCGGGAAAGAGAAGATTGGAGGGAAAAAGATATCAATTGTGATGGGTATGACAATGCTGGCAAATAGAGGTGCCAGTTGCATTGTTTAACTTATTGAAACTGATTCACTCATATCTCACAAATACGTCGTGTGTTAATTGTGTAGTCAAGTTCTTACGTTGGCACAAATCCGCCTAAAATGGGCGCGTTATAAAACGGTAAAAGGAAACATTAAGCCTCAAGCCAATCGGAGACAAAATTTTAGTTTTTTGTAAGTAAACTCTTTTTTCTTAATTTTTATCCGCCGTTTCTTTTCCTAACTGGTTGTTTGGAATGTAAGGATTGTTTCAATGTAGAGTTTTTCATCGTGAGCCAGCTAGTTTAGGAGAAATTTGCAATTGAAAAAGATGCACATCAACTCGACATCGTTGTTGAAAATAGAAAATTCCGAAAAAGTCGCTGTAAACATCCGTTATTGTCTGAATCGTATCTTTTCCACAGTTACTGGATAGATTACAAGTAAATTGAACATTATGCATCAAAAGTTTGAACAAATAGTGCACAGTATTGTTTTAATAGCCATCGTCCACACTTACCCCGGTGTACCTTATTAAAAATTTAAAATTAACAGCATCAATAGCAAGTAACCAGAGTGAGGATTTAGAATTCATTACACGTGTTTTGTTAATAACTATCTATCTTATAGGTTACCGGTCGGCAACTTTGATAAGTTTTAATAAAATTTATCTTTGTTTTGTTCAATTTAATTTATTATCGTGTTTACTTACAGCATCATGAAAGCCGCAAAATACGATCGATTTTTCATAAATTCAATATGTTGATGTTCTTCATTCCGGAAATGGTATTATAGTTTTATAATAATGTTTTTTAATCATCTAGCTCATTGCAATCCAAGGTGGCAACATAAATAGCATTTGACCGTAGATTTATATTTATATTTATATTGTATTTATACTATATCGTATTTTATTGTATTGTATTAGATCATATAGCCTTAAATTTTATTATATTATATAATTTTATATTACATACTTTTTACTACATATATATATTATTTTGTTTTATAACATATTATATATTATTATATTTTATTTATATTACATTGTATTTAAACAAAAAGGGCAGGGGCATCTGGGTATCCTCGTTTTACAAAAAGAGCGGGTTACCGTGTATGCTAGTACTTTATTGAATACTAGACGTTCCTCAATTTATGTCAAGGGAATTTGGCATGGTTGAGAAAAATAAAGTATTTGATTACTTTTTGTAAAATAAGGACGCACTCTTTTTTCGGAAGCCTTGGCGGCGGGATTATAGTTTGCATGCTATCTTGGTTAGTCAACAACATGTTTATAGCTTCTCGAGACTTTTCGCCTTTTAACCCTGGATACCGTTAGTGCCTCTGCTTACGATTCCATTCCCTTAGAAGTCTCATTGAGTGGTTATTATTGTGTTGCGTGGTAGCCAAGATGGACGTGTGGGTTATTTTTTTTTGCCACAACCGCGGCGCTGCCGTAAACCCAAGGTGGATACAATACATATATACATACATTAAGCCTCAAGCCAATCGTCGGAGTACAACTGTCAGCCGGAAACTGCGGGCAGGCTTCCGAAAAGTACTGGCGAACGACAGTATTCTTGCGAATGTCGCACATGCACCTCGATGAAAGCTTCCCGAATATTTCTTCCCCGACAGTTTTAAAAGGAGCGGTCGAGCGATGTACAGCGAGGCCTCGTTTCACCCCATGCGTGAGTTTGTTCGTGGGTATGAAAGTTTTTTAAGCTTCGTGACAGTTTTGGGAAAATCTTCGTGACAGTTTTCAATGCGTTGAAATTCGCATGACAGTACTACTTACTCCGTTCGACTGTAGCTCGCTCGGGCTGAGTTGATTTCGAACGAACGTATTTTCCTTTTGCTTGAAGCTACTGCGGGTGGTGATCACCCCAATCACCCTCCCCACCCCTTTTCGCCTAACCCGCACCGGCACCACACATCGCGTTACGCCTCGGTCGTATGCTGCTGCTCGGTGTGAATATATGGCTCGTTCGATCAATTCGATCCGAGCAGCAGCGCATACGATCGGGCATGGGTACGGTATGGGCACTACAGTCACATGTGACAGTCCTGCAAAAACTGTCATGCCCTGCAGCCGACAGTTAAGATGAAATTATTTTCGAAACAGGAGGCATGAAGGGATGAAAACCGATCTGTCGGTTGGGTTCGCTACAGCTTAAAGCACAACACTTTCGGCAACACATGCTTTGAGCAGATTGTTCAGATACAGCCTGGGTTCTCGCACGTGTGCGATGTAGCCGAAGCATTATGATTCGTTACCGACGGTACAGCAGCGAACCGAGTGGTAAGGAAAACCGAGACAGTTTGTTTGGCAAGTAAAAAGCTGTCATAGCAAAGCTGTACTTTTCGGAAGCCTCACGGAAAATAATAAAAAGGTAAAATTTACCGAGATAGCCAAGGTAAACGATCGTGAAAGCCAAAAAGGTAGCTTCTACCTCTTCGAGGTGAAACTCACCTCACAGCGAGGTAAAATTTACCTGAATCGAGGTTGGAAAAAAGGTACAATTCACCGAGGAAAAAGGTGAATCCAAAAAAGGTAAATCTTACCTCGTAGCGAGGTGAAGTTCACCTGAATTGAGCTGAATAAAAAAGTATAATTCACCTAGAAAAAAAGGTAAAATCAAATAAGGTAAAACTTACCTCGTAGCGAGGTGAAGTTGACCTGAATTGAGCTAAACAAAACGGTAAAATTCTTCTCGAAAAAAAGTGACTATTCGCCGAACCCGTTTATTGAGGTTAAGCTGTTTTGTCATTCAGGAACAAGTTTTGCTTTGTGCATAATATGTGAAAATCGGAATAGAATGGTAAGTGTTTTCTTAGATATCATTTTGCTGTGCTGGTTCTCGTCATAATACATTGCTTTTGTTTCAGATCGACCCATAGAGCTTATAGGTGTATTCCACGTTATCCTCCAGCCGGAAAAGCCGAACCTGACCGGATTAGCCGAACAGCGGCTGGGAAGAACGCGAAGCCGAATTACCAGTCCCTATTTATCTCCAATAAATATAATTTTTGATAGAATTTTGTATATTTTTAAATCTTATTGAAGAAACCAATCAAACCAACCAGCATTTACCTTTTAAATCAGTAAATGGGAAAACGGTATTATTTACTATTTTGCTAGGTGAATACGAAAAAGGTAAAATATACCTTTTTGCTAGGTGAATTGAAAAAAGGTATAATTTACCTTTTTGCTAGGTGAATGAAAAAAAGGTAAAATGTACCTCGAAAGAGGGGTGGAAAAAATTCACCTCGCAAAAAGGTAAATTTTACCTTTTTTTTATTTTCCGTGCTGACTGCGTGGTAAGATTTTGAAGACGATTAAGAGGTTCTCCAAACTGTCGGACCTTGATTTGGCCAGAAAATTGCCTATAGTAGGGTAACGGACTTATTTTGGACCGGGTACATATTTTGGACCACCTTGTAGCTTTTTGCCAATATTTCTCTCATAAATCATGTTATTCATAAAAATTTTGAACAAATTTAGTTAAAGCTACTTCTTATCATTCGGAGAGAAAATTGAAAATAAAGTTTTGATTTTTCACAGATGGACCTAATCAGGGCCATTTCAGGAGGATGTGACACTCAACATAACCTGGGTATTAAACTTGTTTATGAAGGTAATAGGACGTTGTACAACGATATGAAATAATTATGCACACTATTTAAATCACTCATTATTAATAAAATTTGGAATTTAAGCATGATTTTATTTAATCAAAGCGCCAAAGCCCAAACTCGCCATTACACGAGGTTCACTTTAATCGGCATAAAACCAAGCCAATCAAAGTTTTATCTTACTTTTTGTCCACTATGCTTTGAATCACGTTAATCTAACAATCTACATCAATGGCAACTGTTTGATAAGCAGCTGTTAAAAGTTACAGCTCAAAGAAGCCTCAAAACATGAAAACTTGGACTTGCACCAATTTTTTATTAAGTCATTGTTTTTTAAGCTTCAAGAAAAATTATTAAAAGTTTGGTCTGAAAGATTCAACCATTTAGGATTGCCAGTAAAATGAGTGCATTCAAGAATGATTTTCGAGGAAAAAAAACTTGGGTAGGTAGAATAAACGAAACATAAAACCCGTCTAAAGGAGGGGTTTGGAAAAAAAACGACAAGAAATCGGCAAATATGCAACGAGTTTAGTTTTTGTAACAGTTGAAATATGTCAGTTATATTAGGACAATTTTATCAAATAATATATTCAATTATAGTTTTATATGTTTCAAAACATGGGAAAAGGTGGTTGAAATGTGTAAATTTTACAAGCGGTAAAGTACTAAAAATCTAATTTTTCAGCCCCTGTGGTTATTCAATTTAAAAAAATGTTGGGAAATTACTCCAACGATAAATTTTATCCTAGAACTAAGTTAGTATCAAACTTAAAACTGAATTTTTGTGAAAAAAAAATTTGCCTTTTTTATGGCTAAAAAGATAGCATAAATTTCGCACATTTTTATCTCTTTGAATCTATCTACAGAACTGAAGCCAAACTAAATCCACTAAGAGCACCTGCAACGGTTCAGGCGTAAATATTGGTTTTAAGTATACCAGTTTTAGCAAAATTTGAAATTTTAGAATCGGCTAAAACACCCACTCCCCACCGGTGTAGGAGCAAATTTAAAACGGAAACACTTTCATTGCAGACTCAATAATTGAGAAGAAAAAAACCCATTTTATTAGAAAAATTGCATAAGTTTTGAGTTTCACGGTTAATTGTCTTAAAATTAATTCTACGAATATTCTTTTTGACAGAACAATGATTTCAACTATTCTACCAGGATTTCATTAATTTAAAAGCAAAAATGACTACACAACGAGGAAAAAAGGTCAATTGAAATACACTGCCGGCCAAAAGTTTGGGATCACCCACTAAAAAACATGCAAATTTTGATCGTTCATATCTCAGCCGTCTTAGGACATATTGAAAATCTTCTGATCTCATTTGAAAGATAATGAGCAATAGCTATTTCGGAGGTATTTTGCCCAAACATAATGTTTTAGTTTTGAACTTAAAACTTAACCTAAAGTTATACCATTTTCAAAAAGTCGCACTCAATATTCAAAGCCGATCATCTCGGGATAGGGTGGACCAAATCTCAAAATTTGAGTGGCATTAGAATTCCTGTTCTTTACTTCTCAAAACACAATCAAAAAAATTTGTGAAAAAATTCAAAAACGTATTTTTAATTAATAAAATAGACACTTGAGTCATCGTCCAAAAGTTTGGGATCACCTCTTTGTATGATGAGTTTGGGATCATTCTTATAAAAACATGGAAATTTGTTTTATTCATATCTTTCTCATCTAACATCTTATTGCAGATCTGAAGGGTTCATTTGGAAGCTAAGGACTTGTTGCTTTTTAATAAATTCATTCAAAAATTATATTTTGAAGTGATAACCATAAAAAAATCACCTGAAATTAATTGTTTTTTTGAAAGTTTCCAGATTTTTTTTATAGTTCTCACCTTAAAATATAATTTTTGAATGAATTTATTAAAAAACAACAATTCCTAAGCTTCCAAATGCACCCTTCAGCTCTGCAATACGATGTTAGATGAGTAAGATATGAATAAAACAAATTTGCATGTTTTTATAAGAATGATCCCAAACTCATCATACAAAGAGGTGATCCCAAACTTTTGGACGATAACTCAAGTGTCAATTTTATTAATCAAAAATACATTCTTGAATTTTTTCTCAAATTTTTTTGATTGTGTTTTGAGTAGTAAAGAACAGGAATTCTAATGCCACTCAAATTTTGAGATTTGGTCCACCCTATCCCGAGATGATCGGCTTTGAATATTGAGTGCGACTTTTTGAAAATGGTATAACTTTAGGTTAAGTTTTAAGTTCAAAACTAAAACATTATATTTGGACAAAATACCTCCGAGATAGCTATTGCTCATTATCTTTCAAATGAGATCAGAAGATTTTCAATATGTCTTAAGACGGCTGTGATATGAACGATCAAAATTTGCATGTTTTTTAGTGGGTGATCCCAAACTTTTGGCCGGCAGTGTAATTCTTCAATTAATTCAATTAAATTTCTTTAAATCAATGGAATAAAGTTTTGTTAAAACGAAATGAAAAAGCATTTTTTTTTTCAAGTTATTGCTGACATTGATAAGGAAACGAGAAATGTTTATCCCAAAATCAAAGGAAATTTTTCTTTGATTTGTCGACATTTTTGTTTGACAAAAACTTGTTTCACTATTTGCAAATTTATGTATGCATACAGAAAAATATGCTGATATTGACGAAAACTCCGAGCAATCCATACGAAACTAAAAATCTCTCAATGTTAACAATAACAATAAACATTTATTTTACCTCATCAAAAAAGTATTAAAATTTTCTTTTCGTTTATTTTTTTCAAATTTTAGAACGCTGACTGGATTAACTAATTCGTCGAGCCCTAATGAAAAGTTTCCTATTTATTTATAAAATCGAGAATAATGTGACATCTATTATTTATACTTGATATGGTTTTTATTAACATCTATTCTCAATTTGAAGAAAAAAAAACATTCAAATAATATCTCAAAAAGAAATTATTATCACACCCAATGTTACCCAAACATGTGTGAAAGAAATCATTGTTGGCTAAAATTTTCTCACCGTGAACTGAATCGGTCTGTCGTATATTTTGAAATCCTGTTCCAAATTTGCATGAATTTGGAACAAAGGCGTATAACTGTTGGGAATTTTAAAATCGATAACTGTGCTAAAACAGCAATTTACGCCTCCGGTGCCAGCCGAAATGTTTTAGCGTGGTCGAAAACCGTGTTTTGCATCTACCGTTGGGACAGCCCTAAGGTTTTGGAAGTCAAAATGCATCAATTGATGTCGCGAAGTGCATGATGTCAGACTTTCTCAATTTATCATTGGGTCGCCTGAAGGAGATTTGCGTTCTGAAAATTGAGCCTAAGATAAGCCAACTGGCCAGTATTGAACACTGCAGAACAAATTTCGTCGAGATTTCAGTGTGCTGTCAGAATGTTCATAACTCACTTAGTCACTACATAACAGAGGAATTTTACTGTGTTCACTATATTTTTTCGAACAACAAAACTTGACTAGTCTATACCAATAAGAAAAGACAAAGTTATCTGAATAATTCGCATAATTGCGCATCAATCGCTGTCGAATTATAGCAAAATTTAGAAAAATTTTTATTTAGTTTAAGGGTGGTCCAAAATAGGTCCAAAGGGTGGTCCAAAATAGAAACCTGGTGGTCTAAAATACTGACCAGAGTAATGATTGAAGAAACGTGTTTTAAGGCTTAAATTTTGTTACATTGCAACAAAATATTTTGATATTTTTCGATAGAAAAAGCCTTGATCTTCGTAATGAACGGATAAAGCAGTCGAAAATTGTAACAAATGCTTTTTTATTCCATAAAATAGCACAGCCACTTCCCAAAGCTGTCCAAAATAGGTCCGTTTCCCTACCGTGAGGAGAATTCGACTCCAGGAAGGAATCTAGTCGTATCTAGCTAGCAAACAGCCGGACCATAAAACCGAAAAGTGTGGCCAAAATTCGTGCTCGCCAGCTATAGGACCAGATGCCGATCAGGTTCGACAGGTGTCTTCTGATGGTATCAGGTATCAGAAAAAAGGCTTAATTTGGCTGGCAAATGGTAGATCATGTGAAACACGAGGCTCCATAGTGGTCATATCACCTCTTATTCACAACTTCTATTTCAACCTCCCCGCGGTGCCGGCTGGGATGCGAGTAACCTGAGCGGAGATCGGTTACCCAACCCCGGTGGATGCTTTGGTCGCATGCAGACCGAGAAGGTGGCCGCACGCGTCTGTTCCCCAGGTCAGGGGTGGCGTGCAACAACACCTAGCGTTTGTTCTCCAGCTCAGGGGAGGCTAAAATTGAATTTATGAATTTATGAAATGCGGCTCCCCCCAGTTAAGTCCAAGATGGCAGCCCTATCGTGGGATAGGGGCCTTAGGCTAACAACCTACTGCTCCCGATTTAAAATTTTTACGGAATCCGAAAAAAACGACCGACCTGGAACGTTGGCGACGACATTTAGCATGAACACACGGATACGAATTGGAACATGGAACGTTTCAATCCTTGCCCAACAAGGCAAGCTGGTACAACTTGCTAGAGAAGCTAGCCGCCTCAAGCTTGAAATTCTGGGACTGAGCGAAGTCCTTTGGCCTAACACCGGAGAAGACAAGGCACAGTCCGGGTAAGTCCTGCTTTAATCTGGCATACGAGGAGAACATGCTACTCGGGAAAGAGGAGTTGGTGGAGTTGGTTTCGGCCCTTATAAGATGGGAACCGATCTTACAATGTTCCAGTGTTATGCGCCAACTGACGTTGCCGATTTGTAGGAGAAAGAGCAGTTTTACAGTCAACTGAACAACGTGGTTGGAAAAATTCCGAAGGGTGACATTCAAATCCATTTGGGCGACTTCAACGCAAAGATTGGCTCCGACAATCAGAACCTTGAGCGCATCATGGGGCGCCATGGCCTAGGACAATTGAGCGAAAACGGAGAGCTGTTTGTAGAATGTTGTGGCAACAACAACATGGTGATCGGGGGATCGCTCTTCCCCCATCCACCAGCACATAAGGTCACTTGGGTATCCCGAGATGGCCAAACAGAAAATCAAATTGACTACATCTGCATCTGCCGAAAATGGAGAAGGAGTCTTCTTGATGTCCGCAACAAACGAAGCGCAGACATTGCATATGACCATCACCTCGTCCTTGGCGAGATAAGTCTGAGAGTTGCGCGTGTCCAACGGCGCTAGGAGAAAGACGGCTGTCGATACGACGTCCGCCGGTTGGAGAATACAGAGGTGAAAAGAGCACCTGCATGATTAACAGCTTGAATCCCGAGCCTCGGAGCTGCCGACAGACGGAACAGTCGAAGAACAGTGATGTAGAATCAAAAATGCCTTTATCACGACAAGCATATCGGTAAAGGTTGTGGAAGAAGAAGTGAATGGATATCGGATGAATCCAGGAGGATGATCTATGATCGGAGAAAGGCGAAAATCGGAATTGAGCAGGCATGTACCGGGTCAGCCAAAACAGCCGCGCGCTAATGCGGAGCTGAAAAAGGCAGTTAAACGAGCTTGTAGACGAGACAAGAGAGCCTGGACAAACTCCCTAGCCGAAGAGGGAGAAAGAGCCGCCGCCAATGGAGATATCCGATTACTTTATGACATTTCTCGCTGCCTCAGTGGTGCAAGAACCAATGCAAGAATGCCGCTGAAAGACCGAGCAGGTCAGCTGTTGACAGATCGAATAAATCAGCTCATGCGTTGGACTGAGCATTTTGAACAACTTTTCCGAGTCCCAAATAACGATGGCCAACAACAGAACCTGCAGCCAGAGGCGCTAACAGTAAGTTGCATTAATGGCGTCAACTCGGAAGCACCCTCGCTGGCTGAAATAGAAGCGGCAATCAAGGACATGAAATCCAACAAAGCGCCTGGAACCGCTTGCGTTCCTGCTGAAATCCGACCCTGCTTTGTCAGCACAAATGTTGCACCGTCTTTTCGCAGACATTTGGGATACTGCAACATTCCCGGCAGACTGGATGCAGGGTATCCTTGTAAAGGGTCCGAAAAAAGGAGGCCTGGCCGAGTGTGGTAACTGGCGAGGCATAACTTTGATCTGTACAACTCTCAAAGTACTCTGCAAAGTGATCCTGAACAGGATCCAGGAGAAAATCGACGCTACACTCCGACGACAACAAGCTGGATTCCGATACGGACGATCATGTGTGGACCACATCACAACGCTACGAATCATACTGGAACAAATCAAAGATTTCCAGGACTCTCTTCTGCTGGTGTTCGTTGATTTCGAAAAATCATTCAACCGACCGACTTAACCATGAAAACATCTGGACGGCTCTAGGGCGACGAGGAGTCCCAGAGAAATTAATCCATCTCATAGAAGCACAGTACAAGGCATTTTCGTTTAAGGTCCTACACGACGGTGTCTTGTCTGATCTAATCCTAGTAGCTACTGGAGTGAGACAGTGATGTATCTTATCACCGCCACCCTTTCTCATCGAAATGGATGAGTTCTTGTCTAGAACGATTGACTGTATAGCAAATCGATGATTGCCGTGGAATCCTTCGACAATGGAGCAACTTAACGAGCTTGACCTGGTAGACGATATTGTTTTGCTCGCCCAAACACAACCTGGTATGCAGTGCAAACTCGACGACCTCACCGAAAGCTCCAAGGCAGCAAGTCTCAAAATCAATGTCGGAAAGATCAAGTCAACAAAGAAAATCCCTCCAGTTTCCCTCCAGAAAGTGCACCCAGTATCTTGGTAGCCAGATAACGCCTGATGGTGGTACCAAGAAAGACATTGAAACCTGAATCAGAGAAGCTCGAATTGCATTTGCGAGTCTTCGACACATCTGGCGCTCACGCCAAATCTCTCTACGAGCATAAATCCGAATCTTCAACTCAAACGTCAAATCCGTATTGCTGTACGAGTGCGAAACTTGTACGGGTTGTACAGGTTAATCGCTTCCTGTTGAACATCATTCGCGCTTGGTGGCTTGGCAACTGGATTTCAAATACCGGTTTTACTAAAAGGCGCTAGAAATCGAGCTTCGGAAGCGTAAGTGGAGATGAACTGGGCACACGCTGCGAAGATATGAAAACGAGATTTGCAGAGAGGCGCTTGACTGGAATCCAGATGGCCATCGAAGAAGAGGAAGGCCCAGAAGCTCGTGGAGGCGTTGTCTAGCTGCTGAAATCAGCACAGTTGACGAAAACCTTGGCTGTAAAGCCGTAAAGCTCAGCCGGTCGTCGATCATCACCCCCAGGTACTTTATCGCACGCTTGGACTCGATTGCGCATGGTCCAACTGCGATCGTCCCTGATTGTGCTGAAATCAGGTTGGTGATCAGCACCATCTCGGTCTTGTGGTGAGCCAGGCGTAGGCTCTTGGAGTGCATCCAGTTTTCCACCTTCTCAATAGCTACTGTGGCGAGTAGCTGGACATCCTCCGTTGACGAGCCCGATGCCAGGAGAACTACATCGTCGGTGAATCCCACAAGTCTCACTCCTGTGGGGAGACGCAGTCTCAGCAGTTCGTCGTAGACGATGTTCCACAATACCGGGCCAAGTATCGATCCTTGTGGAACCCCTGCCGAGACTCTCACTGTTTCCAGTCCCTCGCTGGTCATATACTACACGGATATAACACTCCAACATCCACTGCGCAGAACCGATCTTCTCTCCGTTTTTTCAACCTGGCTTCATCTGCCCTTTCGATGACCTGTCGAATGACATCCACCGTGCTACGACCTTTCCGGAAACCGAACTGTTTGTCGGATAGGCCGTTCGCACCTTCGGTGTAGAGCTGGATCCTACTCTGTAACACCTTTTCTAGAACCTTGCCAGCAGTGTCCAGGAGACATATCGGGCGATACGCTGATGGTTCACCAGGTGGCTTGCCCGGTTTTGGCAGGAGCACCAATCGCTGCCGCTTCCACACATCTGGGAAGACCCTATCATCCACATACTGTTGCATTGAAGACCGGAACATTTCGGGATGTTCCATGAGCGCAGCCTTCACTGCCACATTAGGGATGCCATCCGGACCCGGAGCTTTGTTCAGCTGAAGGGACTTAGCGATGTCGCGTAGTTCCTCCAGTGAAATCTGCTCTTCTTCGCTCGTATCCCAGTCGAATGGGACCCTCGGCCATGTCACTTCCACGTGCTGTGGGAACAGCTCGTTAACGATCTCACGCAGTTTTATCGGACACGATTCCTGTGGTGCACCTCCGCTCCGCGTTTTGGCCATGACAATCCTGTAAGCGTCGCCCCAGGGGTTGTCGTTGGCGTCCTCGCAGAGTTGCCTGAATCGTGCCTTTTTACTCGCCTTAATTGCCCTACAGATGGCAGACCTCGCAATTACGTAGGGTACTCTCCGCTTTGCTCTCGTTGACGGGGACCGCTCGCTCTCGCTCTCTGCATATGTCGCCTAGCCCGAAGGCAGCTAGTACGCAGGTCTGCGAATTCCGCCGTCCACCAGTAGACGGGTTGCCGAGTGTCCTTCCGCTTCGCCCTCCTTGTCATCGCAGCGTCGCATGCGCGTGTGAGTACCCTCGCTAGGTCTTCCGCGGACAGGTTTTCCAAAGTCCGCTCCCAGTTTAACACCTCGACAAAGACGTTCTGGTCGAATTGTGTTGTCTTCCAGAGACGTGTTCGTGTTGTCGTACCTCTTCTACCTGCCCGCGAACTTGTGCCCACACGATAACGGATCGCGAAGTGATCGCTATCGATGAACACGTCGCTTACCCTCCAGTCGCTCGTCCAGCCCGGACTGCTGAAGGTGACGTCGATGATGGACTCGCTCCCATTCCTGTGGTAGGTCTTCGTGTTTCCTACATTCCCCAGGTCAACGTCTAGCCTTGCCAGGGCTTCCAGTAGAAGTTGTCCCCTGGGGTTTGTAAGGCGACTACCCCATTCTACGACCCACGCATTGAAGTCCCCGCCTATGACAACGGGGCTCCGACCCGTGAGACCTTTGACGATTTTGTCCATCATGACGCCGAGTCTCTCCAGAGACCACCGCGGGGGGGCGTAGCAGCTACAGACGAAGATCCCGTTGACGGGTCTGCTACTAACGCCAGGTCCAACTTTTCCTCAAACGCCAACTGCCGAAACAGCTGGTGTGCTGAGTGGCAGTGGTTGAGGTTGAGCTGAACCGCTTCTATCCCCGCGAAGGTGCAGACGACACCTTTTGAAAGGCGGGGCACCTAGGGTTGCCAGCCCTGTGTCTTCCACCGCAGTGGAGACACTTTGCGTCTTAGGTGCAGCTAGCCGCCTCATGGCCGGCTTCACTGCACCGCCAACACAAACCACTTCTGTCTATGCCGTTGCACGTGGAAGACTTGTGCCCAAGTTCCACGCACCAGAAGCACCTTTCCGGTTGCTGGGGGATGGCTATCTGGCAGATAGACCAACCCACCTTTAGCCGCCCACACTTGAGTGCGGCGTTTGCTGCCGCAACCGGAAGCTTCACGAATGCCACCTGTGTCCCAGATCTGGGAGGGCCATCTCGCATCCTGACCGAGATCTGGTCAGTGCCGATCTTGCACAGATCCTTCAACGCATTCTGTACCTCAACATCCGTGGCTATCTCGTCTAGGTTTTTCACCCTGACGGTAACCGTGGTGCTGAGGGCGCGGATTTCCGCGGCTTCTCACACTATCTTTTGTGTTAACGCTTTGTATTCCGCACACTTGATCTGTGAGCCATGTCGGAGCTCGAGGATCATCTCGCCGGAACGTGTTCGGCGGATTCTCCTCACATCCCCTCCAAGGCCCACCAGCCTATCGCTAGTCCTCATTTGTCTGAGGACATCAGCGAAGGTCCCTTCTGGAGCCTTAACCACTAGAGCCTCCCCCTTGTCCCTAAACCGCTTGGGCTTGGGTTTGGGTTTGGCCTTAGTGGTCTTTTTCCTTTTGCGCTCAACCGTCTGCCACCCGGTTGGCGTATCAGGAACTTGGCCGTTCGCGTTTCCTCCACCCTCTGTTTCATTTCCGCCGGATCCTGCCGGACCGTAGGATCCCGGGCCCGCTTTTTTGGGGCTCCTGGCCTCGTCTCGCCTGGCGACCCCATTTTCCGCTTGCCGTGCACGTGCCCTCGTTCTGCACTCCGGAGCAGTGAGCAACAAACATGTCCATCACGTTTGCAAGCTTCTTACGCACCTCTTTATGGATGTTCGACTTCTTCCTCACATAGTCCACGAGGTCTTGCATCCCAGCCATCGCGACGGCAGGTTCAACAAGGGTCTCAGGGTCCTGAAGCTCCGGGGAGCTTAGGAGTTCCTCGACTGCCTGCTGAACCTCAGCGAAGGGGTCTCCGCTCTCGCCACTATCGACAGGCGTCCTCACCGGCTCGGCGGGTTGTCTAACCGGCGAGCGCCTTAGCCCGCTCAAGCCAAACGGATTAGGACAGGCGTCCCTCTCCGCATCACTCCCTTCCATTCGCTTTCTATTGTTTCTGTTGTTATTATTCATAGTAAATCCCACGAGTAGCAAGGTAAGTATACGGTCCACTGCGCCAGTGACCTGCTTAGCGCAGCAAGGACTGGGATACTGTGGGGTGTGTCCTTGTGCCCCACTTATTGATGTGCATGGCTTAAGAAGTAGGGACGTTGACGGTTACTCAAATGCGTGAAACAATAAAAAGTAGTAGCGCTGCCGTGCAAACAACGAAACCCGAAAACAGTTTACACATCGATCGAACCAGTACTCGCAATAGAAAACTTCACTTGAGCCGGCCGTACATTTCCTTTTGTCCGATCGCGGTACGAAAAACACGTGCTTCGATCCATCCAAGTATCATTGAATAGATCAATGCAAAATCAGCCTATCGACTTTGCTTCTTCTAGACAATGATACGGTGCTGGACAAATGGTCTTGTGCGGTAAGAAGTTTTCTCAAATCACGCTCTTGGCTCATTTTCAACACCTTTCATGCTTCCTAATCTAATCTATCCGTCTATAATTTTCATTACTTTCATTTGATATTCTTCCTACCGAAATGCCATTAATCATTCAATTAAATCATAAAAGCTATTTTGTCCCCCTGATAAAATAAAAAAAAGTTTCATTTAATAAATTTGGTTTATTCGATTCTCAATAGACTACAACATCCCGCTCGATTCGATAATGAACTCGTGACTATTTGCATCGTCTTACGAATTAATCCTAAATGCTAATGCGACTTAAAACTGGTAAACTGGCGAACGAACTTTCAACAATCAGCCGCGCCCACACAATGGTAAAATACTTTCAATAAATACAGTCATGTGCGCTTTGTCAGCACTCTTTTTCTCAGCCTATCACAATCCATTTGGAAAACAAAACTGCTTCTCCTTTCGCTGCCTTCACAGCAACGGAACTGCGGTCCGTTCCAAAGTTTTCATCTCCCGTTCCATCTCCATGGCGCGCAGATCCAGCGATCCGGAATTGTACCAGCACTCCCGGATGATGGTCCACTTTTTGCGTCCACCCACGAACAGCACCCCGATTAGCAGTCCCTGCACGATGAGCATGTAGGCGGCTCCAATCCGGTAGATGTCGTCCCCCCGGGCCACCCAATTTCGCCGCAGGGAGCTGAACAGGACCCAACAGATCAGGGTGAAGAAAGCCTCGACCGTGCAGAGGCGGTTCCTGAAAAAATGGCAAAAATTTAAAAAACGAGACAGAATGAAACAACAATAAGAACAATAAAAAAACAAATATAAGACGATGAGGTAGCAAACCAACCATAATAAGGCTAAATCAAGATGAAATTAAACAAAAGGAATGGGAGAAAAATTTGACCGAAAAAGTAAAATGAATGAGTCAAGAACAAAAACAAACATGAAAAAATAAAACAAAAAAGAAAGTACATTGGACAAAAATGAGACGAAAATTAAGACCAAATTAAGACGAAAAAGAGACTTGAAAAACAAACTGAGAGAAAAATTCACAAACGAATATTACGAATCCAAAATGAGAGAGAGAATTGCACGAAACCAGACAAAAAAGAGACAACATACACACAAAAACTAGAGAAAAAAGAAAAAAATGACAAAAATGACAAAAATGACAAAAATGACAAAAATGACAAAAATAACAAAAATGACAAAAATAACAAAAATGACAAAAATAATAAAAATAACAAAAATGACAAAAATGACAAAAATGACAAAAATGACAAAAATGACAAAAATGACAAAAATGACAAAAATGACAAAAATGACAAAAATGACAAAAATGACAAAAATGACAAAAATGACAAAAATGACAAAAATGACAAAAATGACAAAAATGACAAAAATGACAAAAATGACAAAAATGACAAAAATGACAAAAATGACAAAAATGACAAAAATGACAAAAATGACAAAAATGACAAAAATGACAAAAATGACAAAAATGACAAAAATGACAAAAATGACAAAAATGACAAAAATGACAAAAATGACAAAAATGACAAAAATGACAAAAATGACAAAAATGACAAAAATGACAAAAATGACAAAAATGACAAAAATGACAAAAATGACAAAAATGACAAAAATGACAAAAATGACAAAAATGACAAAAATGACAAAAATGACAAAAATGACAAAAATGACAAAAATGACAAAAATGACAAAAATGACAAAAATGACAAAAATGACAAAAATGACAAAAATGACAAAAATGACAAAAATGACAAAAATGACAAAAATGACAAAAATGACAAAAATGGCAAAAATGAAAAAAATGACAAAAATGACAAAAATGACAAAAATGACAAAAATGACAAAAATGACAAAAATGACAAAAATGACAAAAATGACAAAAATGACAAAAATGACAAAAATGACAAAAATGACAAAAATGACAAAAATGACAAAAATGACAAAAATGACAAAAATGACAAAAATGACAAAAATGACAAAAATGACAAAAATGACAAAAATGACAAAAATGACAAAAATGACAAAAGTGACAAAAATGACAAAAATGACAAAAATGACAAAAATGACAAAAATGACAAAAATGACAAAAATGACAAAAATGACAAAAATGACAAAAATGACAAAAATGACAAAAATGACAAAAATGACAAAAATGACAAAAATGACAAAAATGACAAAAATGACAAAAATGACAAAAATGACAAAAATGAAAAAAATGAAAAAAATGACAAAAATGACAAAAATGACAAAAATGACAAAAATGACAAAAATGACAAAAATGACAAAAATGACAAAAATGACAAAAATGACAAAAATGACAAAAATGACAAAAATGACAAAAATGACAAAAATGACAAAAATGACAAAAATGACAAAAATGACAAAAATGACAAAAATGACAAAAATGACAAAAATGACAAAAATGACAAAAATGACAAAAATGACAAAAATGACAAAAATGACAAAAATGACAAAAATGACAAAAATGACAAAAATGACAAAAATGACAAAAATGACAAAAATGACAAAAATGACAAAAATGACAAAAATGACAAAAATGACAAAAATGACAAAAATGACAAAAATGACAAAAATGACAAAAATGACAAAAATGACAAAAATGACAAAAATGACAAAAATGACAAAAATGACAAAAATGACAAAAATGACAAAAATGACAAAAATGACAAAAATGACAAAAATGACAAAAATGACAAAAATGACAAAAATGACAAAAATGACAAAAATGACAAAATGACAAAAATGACAAAAATGACAAAAATGACAAAAATGACAAAAATGACAAAAATGACAAAAATGACAAAAATGACAAAAATGACAAAAATGACAAAAATGACAAAAATGACAAAAATGACAAAAATGACAAAAATGACAAAAATGACAAAAATGACAAAAATGACAAAAATGACAAAAATGACAAAAATGACAAAAATGACAAAAATGACAAAAATGACAAAAATGGCAAAAATGAAAAAAATGACAAAAATGACAAAAATGACAAAAATGACAAAAATGACAAAAATGACAAAAATGACAAAAATGACAAAAATGACAAAAATGACAAAAATGACAAAAATGACAAAAATGACAAAAATGACAAAAATGACAAAAATGACAAAAATGACAAAAATGACAAAAATGACAAAAATGACAAAAATGACAAAAATGACAAAAATGACAAAAATGACAAAAATGACAAAAATGACAAAAATGACAAAAATGACAAAAATGACAAAAATGACAAAAATGACAAAAATGACAAAAATGACAAAAATGACAAAAATGACAAAAATGACAAAAATGACAAAAATGACAAAAATGACAAAAATGACAAAAATGACAAAAATGACAAAAATGACAAAAATGACAAAAATGACAAAAATGACAAAAATGACAAAAATGACAAAAATGACAAAAATGACAAAAATGACAAAAATGACAAAAATGACAAAAATGACAAAAATGACAAAAATGACAAAAATGACAAAAATGACAAAAATGACAAAAATGACAAAAATGACAAAAATGACAAAAATGACAAAAATGACAAAAATGACAAAAATGACAAAAATGACAAAAATGACAAAAATGACAAAAATGACAAAAATGACAAAAATGACAAAAATGACAAAAATGACAAAAATGACAAAAATGACAAAAATGACAAAAATGACAACAAAAAAAACAAAAATGACAAAAATGACAAAAATGACAAAAATGACAAAAATGACAAAAATGACAAAAATGACAAAAATGACAAAAATGACAAAAATGACAAAAATGACAAAAATGACAAAAATGACAAAAATGACAAAAATGACAAAAATGACAAAAATGACAAAAATGACAAAAATGACAAAAATGACAAAAATGACAAAAATGACAAAAATGACAAAAATGACAAAAATGACAAAAATGACAAAAATGACAAAAATGACAAAAATGACAAAAATGACAAAAATGACAAAAATGACAAAAATGACAAAAATGACAAAAATGACAAAAATGACAAAAATGACAAAAATGACAAAAATGACAAAAATGACAAAAATGACAAAAATGACAAAAATGACAAAAATGACAAAAATGACAAAAATGACAAAAATGACAAAAATGACAAAAATGACAAAAATGACAAAAATGACAAAAATGACAAAAATGACAAAAATGACAAAAATGACAAAAATGACAAAAATGACAAAAATGACAAAAATGACAAAAATGACAAAAATGACAAAAATGACAAAAATGACAAAAATGACAAAAATGACAAAAATGACAAAAATGACAAAAATGACAAAAATGACAAAAATGACAAAAATGACAAAAATGACAAAAATGACAAAAATGACAAAAATGACAAAAATGACAAAAATGACAAAAATGACAAAAATGACAAAAATGACAAAAATGACAAAAATGACAAAAATGACAAAAATGACAAAAATGACAAAAATGACAAAAATGACAAAAATGACAAAAATGACAAAAATGACAAAAATGACAAAAATGACAAAAATGACAAAAATGACAAAAATGACAAAAATGACAAAAATGACAAAAATGACAAAAATGACAAAAATGACAAAAATGACAAAAATGACAAAAATGACAAAAATGACAAAAATGACAAAAATGACAAAAATGACAAAAATGACAAAAATGACAAAAATGACAAAAATGACAAAAATGACAAAAATGACAAAAATGACAAAAATGACAAAAATGACAAAAATGACAAAAATGACAAAAATGACAAAAATGACAAAAATGACAAAAATGACAAAAATGACAAAAATGACAAAAATGACAAAAATGACAAAAATGACAAAAATGACAACAAAAAAAACAAAAATGACAAAAATGACAAAAATGACAAAAATGACAAAAATGACAAAAATGACAAAAATGACAAAAATGACAAAAATGACAAAAATGACAAAAATGACAAAAATGACAAAAATGACAAAAATGACAAAAATGACAAAAATGACAAAAATGACAAAAATGACAAAAATGACAAAAATGACAAAAATGACAAAAATGACAAAAATGACAAAAATGACAAAAATGACAAAAATGACAAAAATGACAAAAATGACAAAAATGACAAAAATGACAAAAATGACAAAAATGACAAAAATGACAAAAATGACAAAAATGACAAAAATGACAAAAATGACAAAAATGACAAAAATGACAAAAATGACAAAAATGACAAAAATGACAAAAATGACAAAAATGACAAAAATGACAAAAATGACAAAAATGACAAAAATGACAAAAATGACAAAAATGACAAAAATGACAAAAATGACAAAAATGACAAAAATGTCAAAAATCACAAAAATCACAAAAATCACAAAAATCACAAAAATTACAAAAATGACAAAAATTACAAAAATTACAAAAATTACAAAAACTACAAAAATTACAAAAATTACAAAACTTACAAAAATTACAAAAATTACAAAAATTACAAAAATTACAAAAATTACAAAAATTACAAAAATTACAAAAATTACAAAAATTACAAAAATTACAAAAATTACAAAAATTACAAAAATTACAAAAATTACAAAAATTACAAAAATTACAAAAATTACAAAAATTACAAAAATTACAAAAATTACAAAAATTACAAAAATTACAAAAAGACAAAAATGATAAAAATAAAAAAAAATGACAAAAATGACAAAGTGGCAAAAATGACAAAGATGAAAAAAAATGAAAAAAATGAGAAAAAATTACAAAAAATGACAAAAGTTACAAAGATTTCAAAAATTTCAGAAAATCAAAAAAATACAAAAATTACAAAACTAGAAAAAAGACCAAAATTTCAAAAATTACGAAAATTACAAAAAATAGACAAAATTGAAAAATAAATTCTACAAAAGTTCAGCTGAAAATCAGGCAAAAATGGTTAAATTTCCCGACGGCCAAAGTTATGTAAAAAAAAAATTTATCTCAATAAAATATAAGACATAAATTAGACAAATTTGAAAGAAATGTGATAGCAATGAGACACTATTGAGACAAAAGTTTTCAAAATTGGAATAGAAATCAGTGAAAAATATGGCAAAAATGATGTAAAATTGAGATAAAAATGAGAATAAATTGATACAAAATAGAAGCAGAAATTATACACAATGAGAGTAAAAGAAGACATTTAAAGCAACAGTAATAAGACAAAAATTGTACAAAATTAAGCAAAAACGAGACAATTATAAACAATATTAAGAAAAAATTCTCTGGCGAAGTCAGACAAAAATTAGATAAAGAAGAGTTAGCAACACGACAAAAATAAGACTCTTTGAAACAAAAGTGAGACCAAAATCAGTCAAGAAGCGGCCAAAAATTGAACAAAATCAACAGACCGACTAAATGAGACAAAATTCAGACAAAAACTTAGTCTCAAATAAGACAAAAACAAGACGCGAAAAACAGGTAGAAAGGAGACAAATGTTGGACGAGACAAAAAATAAGTAAAAATGGGACGGAAATGACAAATATGATCGTAACAAAAATTAGTTAAAATTGAAATATTGACAGAATGTAAAAAATGAAACAGAAACAGAAATGAGAGAAAAATAAGGCGAACATGGTACAAAAATGACAATAGCTATGTGAATATACATTAGACTGCCTCAAATTTGTATGGGAAATTCAAAACCTGTAAAATGTAATGCGCTGCAGGCTCAAATTGATCCTAGGCCTAGTGCAAGATCTCATGCAAAATTTGGGCCAGATCGGATAACGGGTCGCTCAACGAGCCTGAAGTTTGTATGGGATTTTGAGACATTTTGTTCGGAAGAAACATCAAAAACCAGTTTTTCTTCAATAATTTTGGTTTCCTTCGACCAATTTCTGTTGAAAAAGGGTTTTCTTGAAGCCTAAATAATGAAAAATATTTCATCCGAAGTCTGCAATTTGATTCGAATTAAGAAAAAAAGTTAATAGGCTTCAAAAATGAGCTAACTTTTGTAAGGGTTGTCACGGTGTGTTTCTTAGAAGGACTTAAAGAAAAAAAAACAGTAACTCTAATTTTTGCATGGGTAGAAAGAAGAGCTTCTTCCGGTTTATTTTCACCAAAAATTAAAATATTTTGTCGGTGACCCCCCATACAAAATAATTTTTTGAAATTTTCTATTTAAATTTTTCAAAAAATAAATAAATTTTTATATTTTATAATTTCAGAGCGACTAATTCACTTAATTTTAACTTTTAATGCCTTTAAATTAAACTCATTAATGTCATCAAAATCTTTGAAAAATTTTCAATTTTTTTTAACAAGTTACAGAACTGTTTAACAGAAAAAAAAATTTAAAAAAGTATCTTCTAATCCTAAAATTTAAAAATTGGCTGGCAAATCCTGTAAGCAGTCTCAGGGGGTCAAATTATCTGAAATTATTAGAATTATCTGAAATAATATGAATCCATCATGAATCCATTTGAATCCATTACCTTTAGATTTTCTGATTCTTAGCTTCTATGGTTTCACACTCACTATATTATTTAAATAATCTCTTAAATTCTTTGTTTTGAATAAAAATTTAAGTTATTTGGAAATAAATTTATTTTATGGATAAATCTAGTCTAAAACTGTGATAAATTTGAAATTTTTCAAAAAAATGCATTTCAATCTTCTTGTCGATCTTAAATGTACAAAAGTAAACAGTATTCTTAACAAAAGTGAATTGCAAATGATCGATAGCAAGCTAGCCTGCAGTACAACAATAAAAGTAAAACAATCATAACTTCTACAATTTTATACCAATTATGGTAAAACTATACAAATCATTGGTTTGAATAAACTATAAAAATCCATAAAAACAAAAAAAAAAAAACGCATAAATCTGGTCTAAAACCATCGATAAAATTGACATTTCTCTTGGAAAAAAAACGTTTTTCATCGTTTTGTTGATCATGAATTCGAAAATATCAGCAATAGTACTTCAATTCGTGAGCAAAAATGAAGTTCAAATGATTAATAAAAAATTTATTCAACATCAATATAAGAAAAAGAAATTTAAAATTGATGTTGTTTTTGTGGAAAATAAGCGGATTCCAGTGCAAGTACTTTAACTTTTAACCAGTGTTCCGAAAATCAATCAAAACAAACACTCAGGATGCGTTTCCTGTTGGAAACATTCTGATTGTATAATGGGATAGCGCCCCTCGCAACTGCTTCGCCTGGCTGGTATGCAATTTCGATCAGCGCCTCTATCAGCTATGCCAACCGAGTCGCATCATTCAGAATCATCGGTTTAGCAAACATCGCACATCGAAGATGAGTGAGATACAAACTGATCCGTTTTGAATGTAGCTTACTCAGTATCTGCCTGAAATTATATGAAATTCAAAATTATTTTTTGCAGGACGAGAAAAATCAAACAATTGTGCGGGACACCATAAATTCTCAGTAGTTTTAACGTGACGGACGACAGTTTAATAAGAGAACTTGTAAAAATTGAAAAACACGGCGAAAGTGAACATCTTTCCCTCACAAACACAACTACAATTTGATTTTGATCATACTGATGTTAAAAAACGTTATAATTACAAATAAATTTATTAATTTGCTATATATCAAATCAAACAAAATACGCTAATGATCGGCTTCATGTATTACTCACTCACTGCCTGATCCATTCACTCTTGATCGAAGACCAACAAGATTCGCCATATGCATTGCGCATTGGTGAGATTCTAATTTGATGATGGTGCTGCACTGTTTTGACAGCAAGCATCGTGCGAGGTGATCTGTATTTTAGCGATGAATTGAACGATCGATGATCGGGTAGGCCCAGTAGCAATCAATAACGAAACCCGACCGCTGTACGTTCAGGTGCGAAGTGCAATCAGAAACATTAATTGAAAATGAGTGATTTTCGGAACAATGCTTTTAACTTGATTTTATTGAAAACTTTTATTCTCAGATATGTTCAAATGTAATCTTAAATTTTAAATTTAATTAAAAATGCCATAAACGAGTTACATAATCAAAAATTTAATTTTTGTTTTCTAAAGTGCGTACCCATTTGCATCAGAGCCTGCAAATAGTGTTGAAATATTTCAAAGAACAGTTAAAAAAAAAAGTTAATATTTTGTTGGAAACCAATCAATTGGTGTTGGACTGTTCTTATACATGTATCATGAAATTTTTTTACCAGAATTTGTTCTCCAAGATACACACATATAAATATAAATTCATGTTACATTTGGATAACACCAATAAAAACATGGGTATTCCAAATAAAAAATAAAATGTTCATATCAAAATAAATTTTTTAGATAGTCCAAATCATTTATCTTTCCAGGCGTTGACATTTTTTATTTTTTCAGAATGACAAAAATTTGAGTAAAAATAAAAAATAAATTTTCCACGAACAAAGTTACTATTCCATTGCACTGGAATAATTTTAACGATAATAATTTCTAAATGTGGTCTACAAATCTTCAAAAAAAAACAGAACGTATGGGGACTCACCACCCTGTAATTTTGCCTGAAAATGATTCAGTAAAGGCTGAATTTTCCATTTCTGAAAAAAATAGAGTTACTGTATTTTTTCTTTTAAACGTCTCCCATAAACACGCCGTGTGGTATTCATCATTGTTAATGAGTAGGGGCGTTCGAACATTTTGTCGCAGCATAAACCATGATGAATGCCACTCTTAAAAAAAGTTAGCCCATTTTAGAAACCTAATAACTTTTTTAATTTGACTCGAATCGATTTGCAATCTTCGTAATTGTCATAATTTGGGCTTCAAGAAAACTCGTTTTTAAAAGAAATCGGCCGAAGGGAACCAAAGTTATTGATTACAAACTGGATTTTCATGTTTCTCACAAACAAAATGTCTCAAAATCCCATACAAACTTTAGGCTCGTTGAGCGACCCCTTCCCGTTATCCGATCTAGCCCAAATTTTGCATGAGATCTTGCACTAGGCCTAGAATTAATTTTAGCCTGCAGCACATAACTTTTTCAAAAGTCGGGTCATTTGGGGCACTTTAATATACATGCTGAATCGAGATGTCTTAATCTTATAATGGTCGAAAAGTACTCACAGTGCTTGAATGTCCTTAACCCGCTGGCCGTTGATTCGGGGTTGTGAGTTGACCGCTTCCATGTAGGTCAGCTCTGTGTATTGCTGCTGTGGTTGATTAGCTGTGAACCTTACAAATTTGCTGGTGGCCAGTATTCGAACAGCTCGATGACTTAGATACAAAACGACTACTATCGCTAGGTAGTAAATGTACAGGATCAGGTGGAATATAAGAGCATCTAAAATAAAGGGAATTTTTATTTTTCTGATATGTTGAAAAAATCAAACTTCGAGGACTCACTCTTCCATGGGAGGAACAACGGAATCAACGTGATTACATACAGGACTCCCAAGCAGATGAACACGTCTTTCTTATTGGTGGGATCGAACTCGAATCCATTCGGGATGTAATAGGCTGCGTAGACGAAGTTGTGTACATTCATCAGCAGGAACACGAAGATCGCTGACATCAAAAATATCTGTCCGAAAACTTGCAGAACAACTGAAAAGAATAAGAGAGTTTTATTAGATTTTTTCCAAATTTTCGGAACCGAACTAGCTCACCAATATCTTGAAAGGCGACGCATCGATCACCACAAACAGCCAAACTCATCAAGATCAACCCGAAGAAGAACGATCCCGCATGTACGGCTATAAGATAGCCAAAGACGTCGTGCAACTTGGGCACCAATGCATAGGCCAGACAGGTGAACAGCAACGTCACCGAGACCAACACCATCCCGATGTAGATCAGAACGGCGGTTGCTCTTAGCTCAATCGGCTCCACATCTTCACAGGCCTTAGCCAGCAGCCGCGAGTTCCCATCCATATCGACGCAGTACTGATCGTAGACGATCATATCCGGACCATTGACAATAAGCAAAGACCCATTCTGAATGACAAACATCTCGTCTCCATCGGTTTCGTTGTACAGAAACGTTAAGCTGTTACCCACGCAGGTGTCATTCTGCACATAGTTGAAGTGCAGTTGGTTTTCCTTGTCCTCGATGCATTCACCATCGCCATAGAACACGGCGTAGATGGTGGCCACCGAGAGGGTTCCGTTGCCGGGAATACAGTGCACATTGCCGTCCTGATCCTGCCGGAACCGTTCCCCGAATGGGCAGCACTTTTTTATGTGCGAATCCTTGTCGTACACCGGCTGGATTGGCGATTGCTGCAATGCAAAAATCAAAATGGAAAAATTGGAAAATTTAGTCAATTTCGAAGCTGGTTTTTCTATGTTTGACAATTCAATGTCATATACGCAAGCACTGCGATGTGACTCCATTGTTTAGAAAAGTAGCATTGATTTCAGTTATTTATGGCCATGAATTATTCTCGAAATCCTGCTTTCTATTAATGTTGAAAAAACAACTATCCCAACATACTAATGCCGTTTTCGTTTTTCTCCACTAGCGCGGGGCAAAATTTTTTCTGAATAAACAAACAGAATCGTTACCCGGAACGATGCAAATATATGGTTGCTATACTCACCCTTATGTTTACCCCCAACACTGACGACTTTTACGGGGTGCAACCGCCTGCTTGAGGTTCAAATCTCGGGCAAAACTAGTGGACTTCTGAATTAATAAACGAACATAATAACAGCAGTTAGGGCAAAACTCGTGGGTAACTAGGTTGCCACTGCCAATAAACGAAAACACTATAAGATTGTTATCAAAAGCAACCTAAGTGTTTATTGGCGATTTGCAGCTCGGAACGACACTCAGAGGGCCCTGCGATCAAAATGATGATGTTAAGGATCCAAGTGTCAAAATGCGTAGTGTTTTTGAAAAACAATGGAAAAAATTTAAAAAAAAAACTCGGTGAAATATTATTTTAAGATGAAGGAATTGGAGAATATAGTAGGAAAAAGTGAATTCCTAATTACTCATATTGTTTATGTCAAGTTTATATTCAATTTGAGCTTATTTCAGTTCCCGAAAAAAACATTCTGCATCAATTAACTTAACGAAAAATAATCGAATCAATTATACTGGGTGACAGCCTGGGAGTGAATAGTCTGGGGTTTCTCAGCTGATTTAGACTAATTTTTGTGTCCTGAGTTAGAATATCACATTGATTTTTTGAGATACAGCCATATGGCTATATACGCTTCAATATGCTAGTAATAGGGGTTTTGAGTTCAATCTATGTAATTATAAAATTAACTTATTAACAAAATTAACAAAATTTATTATCTGAAAGTAGGCTACATATTTCTATTACTATTTCAGGTTATTAATATGGCTTCTGCTCGACATTCATGCATGAATAAGCCTGACGTTTTCTGCTACATCTGCGGAGAATACACGCTGGCAGCGGACAGGAAGAACATCACAGGCTTTGTGTAGAGCGCCTACCAGGCTTACTTTACAGTCAAGCTGGGTGACCAAGATAAGTCCTGGGCACCGCACAAGGTGTGCAAGACGTGCGTGGAATACCTCCGGCGGTGGACGAAGGGCACAAAAACTTCACTGAAGTTCGGGATACCGATGGTTAGGAGGGAGCCGTCTGACCATGCATCGGATTGTTACTTCTGCGCAATCAATACTACTGGTATCAACCGGAAGAATCGGCACAGCCTCCAGTACCCCGACCTTCCATCTACCCGCCGTCCAGTTGCTCACTGCGAAGAAATTCCTGTACCATCGTTCACAGAGCTTCCTCACAGCGACGACGAGGCCACCACTACCAGTACAGAGGAGGGAGGATATGCAGAAGAGTATGAAGCACGAGATGGTCCGCAGCCCTTTTCACAATGTGAGCTTAATGATCTTGTTCGGGATCTCAGCTTGTCAAAGATTTCCTCCGAGCTGTTGGCCTCCAGACTCAAAGAGAAAAATCTACTTGGCGAGGACGCGCGTATCACTTACTTTCGTAGAAGGCATGAGGACTACATGGGCTACTTCTGCCAGGAGGAAGACCTAGTGTACTGCCGAGATGTCGCCGGTCTTCTTGTTAAACTCGGGGCTCCTCACTACGATCCGAGAGAATGGCGACTGTTTATTGACAGCTGTAAGCGCTCTTTGAAGTGTGTTCTCCTACACAACGGGAACCAGTTCGCCTCATTCCCTCTTGCGCACTCCACAACTCTTGTAGAGAAATATGAAGCAGTGAAGTACGTGCTCGACAAAATCCAATATGACCAGCACCAATGGATCATCTGTGTCGACTTCAAGATGGTGAACTTTCTACTTGGTCAACAGTCCGGGTTCACGAAGTACCCATGCTTTATATGTATGTGGGACAGTCGAGACAGAGCCCACCACTATGTTAAGAAAGAGTGGCCGGCACGAGAGCAGTTAGTACCTGGGGCGAGAAACATCATAAACGAACCTCTTGTTGACCGGGAGAAGATATTGATCCCACCACTACACATGAAGCTAAGGTTAATGAAACAGTTCACGCGCGCCCTGGACAAGGATGGGAAATGCTTCAACTACCTGTGCAAAGCCAGCAAGCAAGTTTGAAAACTCCATGAACACACTAGAGCGCGCTGCGTGGAAATCGTTTGTGCAGGTGGTGATCAACTTCCTGGGGAACACGAAGGCAGCAAACCACGCCACACTCGTCAACAGCATGATAGAGGCCTTCCAAAAACTGGGGTGTTTGATGAGTATAAAGATGCACTTCTTGTTCTCACATATGGAGAAGTTTCCTGAAAACCTAGGGGCGATGAGCGACGAGCAGGGAGAAAGGTTCCATCAAGACATGCGCCAAATGGAGGAGAGGTACCAGGGGAGGTGGGACGCAGTCATGAAGGCGGACTACTGCTGGTCGCTGAAGAGAGACAACCCAGCAGCTGCTCACAAACGGGAATCGAAGAAACGGCGATTTATGCCTTAAACTCTAAATTTTTGTGTCTCGTTACGCTCATTCTTACACTAATATTATGCTAATTTGCTTATCAAATTTCTTAGATTAAATAAAAACTGATAGAATTTGCATATCTTGACTTTTATTTCTTAAGAAAAACCGAGAAAATCGTCAGGGGTTTCTCAGCTGAGGAATCGTAGAAATTTGTTTTTTGGCGAAAAATCGACTTTTAAAAATTCATGTATTCTAATATCCTGACCTCATTGAACAAAACCATGGTCATTTTCGGATTCAGGGCGTCAATATTAGTCTAATTCAGTTGGAAAACCCTGGACTATTTTCAAAAAATCTTATTTTCTTACTCAGTGTTATCAATGTGTGGCTTGGAAACTAACAGAAGCTGGTCAAAATGCCAAGCAAACGGATGAAATATCATTTCAAAAATAATGTGGATGAGAACGTAACACCAAAACGAAATTCATTTGCAATCTCACTGGAAGACGTTCTTCCTGTTAATTCGAAACACTTGGTTGGGGACCCGAGATCAAGAACCCGGTTTTATTCAACTTTTAGGATGCAGTTTAACTCGATAAAACTGCGAAAACTTGCCGGCAAATTTGTAGAGCATTTCAGCAGCTGGATTGTATCAAATCTATCACTCCTAAACGGACAAACGAAAAACGTGAACTGTTCTACGTCCCCTGGAATTAACGAGAACAATCGAAATAAAAGTATGGTTTATCGGCCAAAAGTTTGGGATCATTCTTTCAAAAACATGAAAATTTATCTCATTCATATCTTTCTCATCTAACATCGTATTGCAGATCTGAAGGGTTCATGTCTAAGCTTAGGAATTGTTGTTTTTTATAAATTCATTCAAAAATTATATTTTAAAGTGATAATCATAAAAAATTTAGAATCATAAGTGTGAGCTTTCATAAAACAATTAATTTCAGGTAATTTTTTTATTATAATCACTTTAAAATATAATTTTTGAATGAATTTATGATAAAACAACAAAATTTTCAAAAAATCGCACTCAATATTAAAAGCCGATCATCTCGGGATAGGGTGGACCAAATTTCAAATTTTGAGTTGCATTAAAAAAAATAGAACACACACATATAGGATCTCAGTGAAACTTCATGTTTCTTCGAAGAGATCTAAATTCTACTAGACTAAAGCGTACATCTTTCAAGGATATAATGGCTAGCATCTTATTAATGCTAACACCACCAACCCACAGAAAGAGTACTATGCATGTAGTGACTGAGACTCGATCTCATGACCTCTGGCTTAGAAGACTTAAACGCTATCCTCTAGGCCACGGTTGGCGGCTAGAATCCTTATTCTTTACTTCTCAAAACACAATAAAAAAAATTGTGCAAAAATTTATAATGAACTTTTAATTAATGAAATATGCACTTAAGTTATCGTCCAAAAGTTTGGGATCACCTCTTAATATGGTGTATCGGACAAAAGATTGGGATCATTCTTTCAAAACAAGCAAATTTATCTCATTCATATCTTTCTCATCTAGCATCGTATTGCAGATCTGAAGGGTTCATTTGGAAGCTTAGGAATTGTTGTCTTCTAATATAAAAATGGAGGCATTTTCTTTGTAACAACATCACATATGAATGGTCGGTCGGACTGAAGTGAAATTTGGTATCCGAGGGTTTTTTGGGTCAGAGATGGTTTGTATAATAGTTTCAAGAATCTCACTTTTGATGAAAGGGGGGTCCCCATACAAAATTATCTCTTCACATCTTCTAATGGTCGGTCGTCATGGTTGTCCATTCCTCCCCGAGCGGCTTGAAAAGTGCAACTCAGTGAACTTTTCGTTCTGAAACACTTGCCCTGCTCTGTTAAGACGCCAGGCGCACACCCAATCTAGGAGCAGAGAAGGCTTCGCCAGGGTGAGAGGAAGAGAAAAAAAATCATCACATAAAGTGTAGGGGAGCAGCGCTAAAGCAACTCAGTAGGTTTGGTCCTTTTCCAACAAGAAAAGGAAGAAGAAGAAGCAATATCGTTTCGTGTTGTTTGTTTGCCTACTGTGGTAAGCAGAGAAGGAAAAAATTGCACTTCAGTTGTGTGTTTCGGGATTTCTCCTTCTCGCACAGTAGCGTTGCTATTGGGGCACTGGTTTTGCTCGGCACTCGGCTTCGGTTGTACTCGGAAACGAGTGTAGAGCATTTCGGAAGGAAGTGTGGTGCTCTACAAATCGTAGAAGATAACGGTGCGATTTACACAGCGCACTGTCTGATTTGAGAAGTGCGGACCAACCATGTCGGTCGTAATGAAGTGAAATTTGGTATCAGAGGGGTTTTTGGGTCAGAGATGGTTAGTATAATAGTTTCAAGAATCTCACTTTTTATGCAAGGTGGTCCCAATACAAATGAAGTTAAGGACGTGTAGATGAAATCAAACATTTATTACGATTCCATAAGAAGGTAAAACGAAGTTTACCGGGTCAGCTAGTTTTATCATAAATTCATTCAAAACTTATGTTTTAAAGTGATTATAATAAAAAAAATTACCTGAAATTAATTGTTTTATGAAAGCTCACACTTATGATTCTGAATTTTTTATGGTTATCAATTTCAAATATAATTTTTGAATGAATTTATGATAAAACAACAATTCCTAAGCTTCCAAATGAACCCTTCAGATCTGCAATACGATGTTAGATGAGAAAGATATGGATGAGATAAATTTTCATGTTTTTGAAAGAATGATCCCAAACTTTTGGCCGATAAACCATACTGAGGGGTGATCCCAAAATTGTGGACTTAGGTGTCTATTTTATTAATTCAAAGTACATTCATAATTTTTGCACAAAATTTTTCGATTGTGTTTATAGAATTATAGAATAAGGATTCTAATGCAATCCAAATTTTGAAGTTTGGTCCACCCTATCCCGAGATGATCGGCTTTGAATATTGAGTGCGATTTTTTGAAAATGTTCTAAATTTAGGTTAAGTTTAAGGTACAAAACTTAAACATTATTTCTGGGCAAAAAAAACTCCGAAATAGCTATTGCTCATTATCTTTCAAATGAAATCATAAGGTTTCCAATATGTCCTAAGACGGCTGAGATATGAACGATCAAAATTTGCATGTTTTTAGTGGGTGATCCCAAACTTTTGGCCGGCAGTGTAATACTAAAAAAAAGTCCCTTTGTCGTAAGTCGATGTGTTTTAAAATTAACTTGGAAGTTTCATATTGAACCAATTGAAAATGTCTATGGACCTTGGAAACTGTAGATTGATGGTGATAATTTATTTTTATTAGTCTGTTTTTTCTAATGAAAGATTTCAGTACATAGAATTTTGAAAGCTTCGATCGAAAAAATAGAGTGTTGAGGATTTAAGGACGAATAAGATTTATGAAAGATGTTTTTTCTAGAGGTTCTACAGTTAGGTTGTGCCTGATGATTTGAGTCGGAAAATGAGAACTCGGGACCATGTGAATGCCTTGGAAATTCTGAGATCACTGAAGAAAATAATAAGAATTGCATCAAGGACACTAAAAAGTGAATTTCTTGGACTGATAATTAGAAAAGTGTTAGGCTTTCCGATGAAGCTTGATGGACCAAATAGCTAGCAGTATTATTGGTATGATTCTCAATTGGAGCGGAAGTGGAGATGAGCAGAAACTTCGGCGGTGGTAAATTCTTGAGCTGGTGAGTTTTTGCAAATTCAGAAAAGCTTTCTTCACAGTGAACCCCAAAGAAAAACTGTGTTGGAAAATCAATATCCAGACATATTTGGTTTTAACTGCCAGATGTTGCTGCCATCTACGACTTGAAACAGGAAAAAGTGTGGTTTCCTGAAAATGAAATCAACCGACATTTTCTGATTCAAAACGAACTCACGTTTGGTACTTCATTTCACGTAATGTTTATAAACAAAATCAGCTGTTTGATAAAGTGTTATAGCTCAACTGTTAAATTGCTTCGTGCAAGAGGAAAAGTTTTAAAAAATCCTTTGAAACCTTTGGAATATTAGAAAACGCCTTAAAAATGCAGTTATCTATTTAATGGGGTCGTAGAAACATTAATGTTATCATTTCTACAGTAAATTTTAAGAAAAAATATTGATTTTTGTAGAAAAACTAAAGTTTTCATCATTTCACATGCTTTGTCATATTTTTGGTCCTCAACGCCAATTGTTTCATCCAGAAAAATAATCTTATGCTTAATTTATCCGTTGAACAATTCAAAATGAATTGTAGAAAAATGAAAATTTTGGTGATTTTCAACCATTCATATTTTAACAAGCAAAACACATAGATTGGTACTATTCAAGCTCACTGTACAAAAATCAGATTGTTAACTTTTTCTATGAATGAAGCATTTATTTTGTTCTTGTATTCAAAGTAAAGGCATAGATGCCTTCTTGTAACTGTTCTTGTAATTGTTAACTTTTTCTATGAATGAAGCATTTATTTTGTTCTTGTATTCAAAGTAAAGGCATAGATGCCTTCTTGTATTGGCAAAATGTTATAGGTGTTGACAGGCCCGTGTAAAGTATCCGTCCGGGGGGGGGGGGGGGGTGATTTCGAAATTCAAATTTAACTAAAAATAAAAAAAAATATCAAAAATACTCAATAAATAAGAAAATGGATTTCTAACATCATTTTCTTGCTCATTATTATCACACAAACTCACAGAATAATATTTTTTCCTTATAAAATAAATCAGAACTACCTAAACAAATCTGTATGAAAGTTTCAAGTCAATGATATATTCAGTAAGTCATTGATAGAATTTTCAAAATGATGTTTCTTATCCTGAACTAGAAATTTGCTTCAAAAGGATTTCTTAGCAGTCTAGTTACAAAATTTGAAATCAATATTCTCAAAACACAGATTTATAAAAAAAATTAAAATGTTAGACCAGGCAAGAAAAATTTACCTTGATCAATAGTAAGGAAAATTATAATAATTTTTATTCCCCTTTATTCATCTTTATTTACTTTTTTTTTCTTCATTTTCAACTGAAGGGTGATTCAAAATTCCACTGTAGTTTTTTTTAATTATGAAAAAATAAATAATCGCGGTTTGAAATGTGAATTTTTTATTAGGAATAAAATTAAAGGTTTTTAATTTTGGACACCAAAAATTCAGAATTGAAAAACATAGTCAAATTTAATTTGAAAATTATAATCAAATATGAAGATGAAAATGATAAGTTTTCTAGCATTAAGGACGGTTTTTTTTAATAAACACGTTTTATTTACAGAATTAAATTAATAAGTCAAGGGAACAGCATTTTGGTACTTATGTTTTAATGATTGATTTGGTAAACTTAGCGTCTTGCACTCGAATCTTTTGTCAAATTTTAACTAGGTATCACATATAGTTTTGGTGATATGGAGTTTTAAATTGTGTCAGTTTTAAGTGAGATCAATCAATGATAACTGATTAAATACATATAAGAAAAAAAATTGATTCTGATTTTTTTTATATTTTTCATTCAATTGAGGAATAATGTTACGATGATGATGCATGATGTGAAAAAGTAAAAATCATCAGTTTTAGAAAATTGTAAATATAAAGGTACTTAAGTAAAATTATTTTTGACATTACTGCAGTAAGTTTAAAAACTTTATTTCATTTAACAAATTTATTGAAACCTGCCATACAATTAGATTTACGCTTAACAAATATCTTAAGTTCTATTTAGTTTAAAACTTCTATAAAAATTCGTTAAATGAGGAAAATTAAACAAATAGAAAACTTTAATTACTATTTTCGCAGGGCTCAGAATTACTTGGAATCAAATCTTTTATTTCAAAATAATATGTTATTGTTTAGAAGTTTTGTCAATAACGAGCAGAACTTTCTTAAATAATTTTAACCTATTTTCAGAAGCTACTGCAAATTTAGATTCAGGGCACCCAAATTAGTCGAAATAACGATTTAAATTCGTTGCACCTTGGAAAAATGTAAATTTCGTGGCCTTGTGCAATTTATCAAAACCTTTTTAAAAGTGAAGTTGAGCATTGAGAAGAGCAAGGAAAAAAAATAAATTAAAGCTTAAATAGGTTTATTGAAGAATGTTTCATATCAGCACAATATTTGTCATGACACAGACGAATTTTTTTTTTCCAAATCAAAATTTTTAGTAATAAGTAGAGGTTTCAAGGATATTGGAATTTTGAGTTTTGTTCTGTGGACCACCAAAGACGAGGTAGGGTTTTTGTATGTCAAGTTTAGAGTTCTAATACAAAAGTTTACAATTGAATTGCAAATCGATATTTACAATTAGAAATTTGTTACAATTCGTGTTCGTCATATAGTGTCGTAGAATGAAATGTCTCAAATCTAGGATGATTTAACTCTTATTTTAAACACCTTTTAAAATCAAATCATTTTCCGATACTAAGGTGGAAATTTTACTTGGAAAAAATTTGGGGGGGGGGGGGGGTGGATATTTAAACCCCTAAAACCCCCCACGTTTGCACGTCCTTTGGTTTTGAAGTTTTTTTGTCCAGATTACCTTTTTTCTAATTATCTAACTACCACATTCAAATTCAAATCCATAAAATGGATCGAGAGGGTAAACGAAAAATCGCAAGGCCCAGGTCGTCACAGGCATTTCGAAGTCCGTTAGTCGAATAAATTTGTATTCGTTTCAGTAAAAGATAAAGCAGATTATTTTTTCTGAGATAGGTAACCCAGATTCCCAGATTTCCCCCAGATTATTTTTCCCAAAATTTAATTATGTCATTTAATTTAAAAAATGTGTTCTATTAGCACTCAAATACCTAAAAAAATAAAACCTTGTACAAATTAGTTTTTTTTTTTAATTTCTGAATAGGAAGGAGAACGATTACAGATTTCTTATCGACTTGACTAAGCTTCTAAGTCTCTGACGAAAATTCTGATTTCTCGTCAAAAACAATATTTGTGACGATTTTCTGTGATGCTATTTTCAGAAATGCCTTTAAAAAAAATCATGCCGAACATCGATAAATTGAGTCATTTCACTTGAAAATAGGCAATCGACATTATAATAGTCATAAGATTTTCATGAATAAGCCCTAAAAAGCCTACCCGAGATTTCCCGATCGAGGGTTCCCGAGAATTAAAAAAATCGGGAATTCTCGAATCCCGGGAAACGTTTAAAAAATCCCGGGAATTCCCGAAGCCAATAAAAAGTGCTAACTTACTTCAAATTTACACAATCTAAATTGGAAAAATGAATCAGATTGAGCGAGAAAAATGATAGTTCTAACTTGGTGGTTTAGTCTTAAATATTATTTTTTCTTGAATCTGGTTAATATCTACATGGAATTTTGAAAAAAAGTGTTTTTCCAATCGAAAACTTAGTGTAAAAGTGTAAAACGACAAAGCATCTATAAAACCAAACAATTCCAATAATGAAACGCTACGGAAAGAATCTGATTGTTCTATTCTGGAACACTCATCATTTAGAACTTTTGTTTCGGATACTGTTGACAGTAGCAAAATGACATATGTATTGTGAAACAAATGGATATTTATCTGAAAATTTACTATATTTGCTGAATTACCTGAAGTCTAGCTGGTCAACTTCTATCGAAAGTGAAATTTTTTCTCAATTATTTCAAATTTTTGCAGCTAGAATCAGACCAGTTTTTTGGTTAAAGTACTATGGTTTCGGGTCTTGGATTTGTTCCCAGATTAGAAAATGGATTTTATGTTGAAATCTTCATTTTCTTCAACTCCCGGGAAAAGGATTGTCAGATTTCCCGATACCCGGAAACGCTAAAATGGCCGGGAAATGGACACTCTAATCGCAGTGACATCTAAAATTAAATCATGATAATCTGAAAAATAAATTCTAGAGTAAAAAATGTAAACTATAACATTGACAAAATTTGCTTAAAAATCCGTGAAATTGTGAATGTTTCTGTGATTTTAATAACATTGTTCAATATGCAGCAATGCATTAATCTTATACAGAAGTTCATATTAAAAAACAGTTTATTCCCCTTTTTTTTAAAAAAAATCTGGTCTTCGAGGACACCATTTGAATTGTGAAAAAACTTTTCGAAAATGGGCACGAAACAAGGTTGTAATGTTTACAAGATTCAACTTCGAACGCTGAAAAGACAGTGATTTCCAAAAAATATGTTTTTTTTACTGAGTTTTCGCTGAGATATGGCTCCATAGTTCCAATTTAAACTAAAGTGATGACGAATAGTAGAATCAATTTGAACAAAAAAAGAGTTTTTCTTGAATCACAGAAAAATCTCCAGAATTATCGTTACGTATAAAAAGGGGAAACAAACGATGTCTCTATTTGTAAGAAAAATCAGTAAAAAGTTCGAATCGATTAAAAAATTATAATTATTACAAAATAATCAAGATTTATTTAGTCATGCAGGTACCTGTTCAATTTTGGCTGAAATTATTTACCTTGTTTAAAAAAGTAGTGATCAATTTCTGTTTCCTTTGAAACATAAATTCATTTTATTTTCCCTTTTTATCGTCAAAAATTGACGTTAGGCTCTGCTAACTATAAAATCCTAAATATTATTGTAAGTGAGGCCCGACGAAAAGTTTTCAAATTCCATTTGGCCCGTTTCTTCAAAAGTTTGCTCACACCTGATCTAAACGATCCTTGATTGGAAAGGCGTTAAGATTGACTTTTACTGTAAACTTACAAATTGGTCAACATTAGCTATAAATAACACAATTTTTTTTTTAAAACAAACAGGGGTGAGTAACCTTTTGAACCAACGGGCCAGTTATTATTCAAGATCTTCTCGGTGGGCCGTACTTTTATAAAAGACACTCGTCAGTTATTTGGAGATTTCTATAAATAAAAACAAAAAGCTTCGCTAGATAGAAAAAAATTAAATCGTAATAACTACAAATTTTTAGCGATTTTTTATGATGTAAACCATGGGTGGCCAAATCATGGCCCGTGAGCCACCTGTGGCCCGCGGCTGTTTTTTTATGGCCCGCGAAGCTTTTTCCAGAATGACCACTTTAAAATCTTAGTTCTATTTGAGAGTGGAGGCTTTTGATGGTTACTGTACCATTTTGAGATGTAGTTTATCAAAATCTGTCTCAATCATTCATGAATTCGAAACTTAGTTCGGACTAAAACCAGAATATTTTACAATTTCACAATATGTAACACATAAACAGTAATTTCGAACAACAGATATGTACTGCAATGAATTATTCTTAATTAATAACCTTTTCCATTATTCTTAAAGCGATAAGGGCTCCTAAATGGGTGTTTGGCACTAGTTTGAATTTTTACTGGTTTTTGAAGGCTTCATGGATAGAATAATATGATATTTTCAAAAAAAAAAAACTGTAAAATTAAGTAAGAAGTTATACCGAAAATCAAAACATATTTATTAACGAATTGATCTATTTATTTGTCAAAGTGTAGTATTTTGGGCAGTGTAGAAAGAAGATTTTTTTTAATTTGTTTGCTTCCATTGAAACCAACTCTATATGGCAATTTGCGCAGATGTCTTCTGAATTTTACCCAGTTTTAAAATTTGCTCGTTTTTGGCAGACGGTACTGTTTAATAGTTTTTGTAGCTTATTTATTATTTTTTACATAGATTTTCACTGCTAACACTTTTAAAATTTTTCATTTGAAAAGTTGTTAACTTTCAATGCGTTTTGATGTGCCATGTTTTAATATCTGCTGAAAAATAAAAAGTAATGTGGATTTCAAATATGGTTTTTGTAACGGAAAAATGTTAAATCTAATACCCCTGAAATATTAATTTTGGAAGCTGCAAAATATCATGTGTTTTAAAGTCACAAAAATAAACATATTTTGCAATCTTACGGAATTTTATAGGCTTGCCACACACCCGTCAGATTATGAAATTTTCCCCATTGCGATGATACATTCGCAAAATTTCGAAACCATTGAAAATCGTTGTAATTATTCTGTTAATACTGTTAAAACAATTATTCTTTTATAGATAAATATGTTAGAAATGTGCTGTCATTTTCAAAATTAGATCATTGATTTATTTTTTAAAATTGTGTTTCAACCATGATTTTTTTAAATATTGCAAATTGTTAAAAAAAATTAAACAATGTTCACAAAATTAAAAAAAAAAAATCAACTATTCAAATATGATGAAAAGATTGAAAAAACATTAAAATCAATGAAAGGAAGAACGTTAGCCATGAATATCATAATATTTTTTTTAATGACTTTTTCGACTTTGCCGGAAAGAAAAGATTGCGTTTTTTTAGTTCCGACACCTTTATTTTCAGTTTCATTTTCAGTGTTCAAATTTTTTAAATCTGTTTGGATAGTGTAAAAATTTGAAAAAAAAAGTATTCTTGGGATGTTTCTATAGCCGCGGAAACTGCATTTTTCATTTGCTGAAGATAGTTCAGTTTGTAAACTATGATGAAGGTGTGGTTAAAATAAGTTTCTGAACAAATTGGTTTGAAAAAGAATAAATGATTGTTCATTTTTGTGCAACGCTGCCGATTAAACTATGAGATCTGAAATGGGGATTCTTGAAGCAGTACGTACATGTTAAAAGTTAGTTCAAATTTTTTTGAAGACGTTTGCAGTCAATACAAACCATCACATCATTTTGTTTGTTCTTTTTAAAAGTAAAAGTTAGACAGCTCAACAGGATACAGAAGTCAACAATCTTTTATTTTGTTTGAAAAACTTTAAGACCATGAAAAAAATCCAATGTTCTTTGGAATTTCCACACTATTAGATATTTCTGCAACAGATTTACCCACTTGAAGTTTAAATCATAAATTACCAACTTATAAATTTGACATAACACCTGCTCTTTATAATTTATATCGATATTTAATTTGGTCTGGATAAACACAAATGTTATTTTAGTCGTAAAATATTTTTAACTTAGTAATGAAAATAATAATTTGGGATGAGAAAAGAGCTCTTAAAAACTTTTTGAATTATTTTTCCAGTCAATTCAAATGGAACCATTAGAAACCTGTAGCGAATCATAACTGAAAAACAGTTATTCATTTATTTGCTCTGAATACTTATTTGAAAAAAAAAATGGTGGTGTTTCCCGCCAGCCTATTTCATCTTCAAAATTTTGCCCGGCTGTTAAAAATGTTGGCCACCCATGATGTAAACCGAACAAAATCAGTCCAAAAATGATTAAGTACGTCTCTAAATCAAAATTAGGGTTTTTAATTTAAGCTCAATTTTAGTCATATAAATTCAATCTTTGCATTTAGTCAAACACATACAAAAAAGGTTTTGCTCACGATATTCTGAATGAGATCTAAAGAATTCCAATATGTAATAAGATGACTGAGATATGGCCGATCATGTTTTTGAGGGGGTGATCCCAAACTTTTGGCCGGCAACGTATTTTCAAACAGTCTTTCACTAATTTCCTAGAATCCTGAAATAACAATAATTTTACAGATGCCCAATCAAATTTTATACAAGAATTTTGGCTAGAGTTCACATTTTCAATTGTTAACTTTTTTTTAAACATTTTTATATAGCTTTTATAAATTAAAATTAAGTGCAACTGGGATATGATTTCTACCACTATTTTTTGACGATGTTGATATAAATTGTAATTATCCAAGTGAAGACTAAATTTGTCAACGTTTGGTATAACATCAGAAAAAAATTTCACAGTTTTTTGCATCAAATACAAAATAACAATAATGTGGAGAACATAGATTTTTTCCGGCGATTTTTATGCATCAGCTACCATCGAAAAAAATTCTGCTGAGTTAATTTATCATACAAATTTAACTTTGACAGAAACATAAAAAAAAATCATCATTAAGTTCCATCAACTGTATTCCAATTCCTCTATTTGCCTTTGTCAACTTGCTATTAGTTATTGCTTATGAATTTAAAAGTAAATAAGTAAAACGTAAAAACACCTGTTTTGCGTTTCTGACAAAGATATTGCACTTAATCCCTTTGAAAAAACACATCGAATGTTAAAATTTCTGGAAAAAGTCACCAATCGGAGTGATTGGTCGATAAATCCAAATAAAAACACGTCAAGAACATATTTAAACAAGTCATCGAACTATTTCCGGTACATTGAATGATATTTTATGACAACTAACGATCTAAAAATTCGAAGAAATTATTCAAAAGGGCCGCCTAATGCTCACCCCTGATTTAAAAAAATCGATTTACGTGTGATTTATAAGAAACTGTTCAAAGTTCTAGAACGATATTGAGTAGTCAAACTTTTTCTAACGTTTCATATTATAAATCCTGCTGTGTTTCATCCAAAGTACCTCGGGAGTAGTACTGGAATATTGAATTAACATCGATTGTTGTACATATGTCCGATGTTCATAAGTTCAGGAGCTTTCATTTTATTTGAATTTCCATTCTCAAAAACGTTGCACGATGAGGTTTTTTCAACTTGACGTCTAGTTATTCCATCAGCAATTCAAAGTCGTGATTAACACTTTCGGATATTGCCAATTTATCATTCGTTGTGCGGATTCTTGATAGACCGACTTCCTGCAAGAGAGCTTGTTTAGTCATCATCGGGCTGCGTCATGCATCTCAAGCCAAGAGGCCGGGCTTGTCAACTTTGCACAATGATATCACTTCTTTCCATAAACTGAATATAAAATTATGCCACAACGCCTTCGCCCAACACGGTTGCGTAAAATCCATAGCACTTTATCATTCCCACAAACAGCATGGTTGAGTTGAAGATAGTCCGAAGACCAACAATAACAACAACGACAGCTAAAACAAAAACTTTAGGCGCTATGCGCACCTACATATCTTTATTTGGGAAGGTACCCTCTTTTTTAATCATTTCCCCGAGTCCGTTATTTTTGCAGTTATCTTACCTTCATCGGGGCACAATTCGGAGGTAACGATTGCGGTTGACTCTTTCCGGTCGTCTCCGTCGTTGTCGGTGGCGTCGTCGTCGTCTTTGCTGTTGTTGATGTTGATGATGTTGTTGTCGTTGATGAGCTGGTTACTTCCGGTGTCGACGATGGCAGTTCTGAACTGCTGGAGCTGGTACCGGGTATCGTTGTGACTGCTATGGGAACTACCTCTCCAGGTATATCCGTTACATTTGCCACCGGCACAACGCCAGGCGTAACCGGTTCCAGCGCATTGTCGATGGCATTCTCGACCTCGCTAACGGCCTTGGACGTTGTCCCGTCCAGTGAATCTCCCAGACATAAACTAGGCAGTGAAACAACGAAAAACAACAAACAAACCCCAAGGTACCGAATGTTTTTCAGCCGAGCACGTGAATGCATTGCACTGTTGTCCACCGCGCGAAACACCTGAGCAGAAAAACGGGGTGCGAATTCCGATCGAATTACGATTCGACCTGGCGCGGTCGAGAGCCCTACACTAGACTAGCTACTGGTTTCGTTGATCGTCCGAGAGTTACTACGGCAATTTTGTGTCTGGCTGGCCGGTCGCTCCGGCTGAGCTAGGTGAGGTGTTCTGGACTCAGCTGAGCCGAGGAGAGACTCTGTCAACAATGGGAAAACACGGCGTAATTAAGTCACACATACAGGCGCACGAACGCATCACCCACTTCTCCCACCCGATGTGATCGTTGCATTGGGCTGAGCTAGAGCTTATGCTAAATTCGATGAGAAGAGCGAATAAAAGTGAGCACAAGCATTTGCTAAGATTTGATAAGCTATTTTTGGTCACAATTTTTTTTTATCATGAACTTTTAAAGTTTACACTTGGCTGGATAAATGGTACCCGCGAGAATGCAAAATCGATTCTCTCGGGTGCTTGATATCGAGCTTCGAACAAACAATAAAGTTAAAAAAAAAGTTAAAACCTTTCATGTATGTTCTAGGAGGCTTGACACTTTCGAAACTCAAATTATAACAATTGTACATTTGAACGAACTTCTCAAGCTCAAAAACGAACGAGTTCATCTTGTCGCCAGCTGAGCTAATAGAATTTTTGGTAACTCTGAAAATATAAGCTCAACTGTTGTACTGAAAAACAGGCCTTATAGAACAGCTCAACATTACGCTAAAGTAGGGTTACCGGATCTCGCAACACCAAAAAGAGTACATTGAGATCATTTACCCAAAAAGTCAGGAGAAACGAAAAAACTCCGGTTTTCTGAGCTCCCAGTTATCAGGTTGATATAAGATCCATTTAATTAACGAGTTTTGCTGTTATCGGATGGTATGCAAAACAGAAGGAAAGAATGTACATATTTCGTATTATCTGAGGAAGCCCAAAAATTAAAAAAAAGACACGTTTTGATCTAGGGTGATTTGCCAATCGTTGTCCCCTAACCCATTGTTGCACAGCATGACTTAAATTGTCAATATTTCAGCTGTTTTTCAACTTTTCCTCAAAAATAATACTGAATCATGTAATTCGGCATGTTTTCTGATGAAATGAGACTTTTGTGATATTTTCTGCTGGTAAGTGTGTATCTTACGACAGTTTTAATTTTTCTTGTTTTTTTCGCGCGGTTTTTGTGCTAATTGTTAACAAAAACCTTAACATTCCTTCTTCGGCAAATAAGGTTTTACGTCAGAACAAAACATTTTTCGTATCAGTTTTCTATACGAAACGTTTGTTGGACAATTTTCACACCATGATTTTGAAAAAAAATTATGATCCATACTTAACCAGAAAATATGTTGGAACGTGCAACAATTAGTCCGCTCAATCTCCTCCTGCCCCATTGTTGTACATAATTCCGCTGCAAAATTTGTTTGGAAATTTCAAATTTATAAATTCGTATACCTCCAATAACTTTGTTTGGTTGTTTTTACAGCTAAAAATAGCAATACAAATTTTGGAATCGATTGATTAAGTCCAGAATTATAACAACGTGATTTGAAGGCTTAGGATAAGGAGGCTTGTACGGAAAAATCCAAATTTACATTCAAAAACCATCAGAGATGTACTGATCAAAAAACATAATTTTGTATTTTAAAAAAATTGCTTGGTTCTTGCAATACATTGCTTGTGAACATAAACTTAACCTAACTTGTACCTCAAAAATGATATTCGTTTTCATACAATAAATTCAAAATAGGTATTTTTTTTTAATTTTAGTGTTTTGACAGCTAATTTAAAAGCTGGTTAACCGGATGGAAATAAGAATCGCATTATACTGCTTTGCATTGCCAATAAGTGTGATGATTCAAAACTTGCGCAAAAAATGTCATGAAATTATTGAAAGCTTCAGAAAGCAAATTCTGCAATTTTACAATACTTTTCAATGGATTACGATTTTTTTTATTTCGAAATGGTTATAACTTTTTTCATGAAGTACTTTGCTTCTCCTCATGCTGGCAAACAATTAATCTTAAGAATGGGCAAAATCAATAATTTAAAACAAACTTTATTTCAAACTTATTTGAATTTCTTGTACATGCGAAAAGTTCTTCAAATTGAACACGTTCATTGACTACATGCAACTAAAACAACTCGAATTGTCTATTGATATGACATGTTTTTTTTCTGAATAAGTGGATATTTACGTTTAACTAGTAATTTTATTATTTCTGTGCTTTAATTAATTGTTTTCCACTAAGAATTTTCACATTTTTTGCACTCAATGTTGATTTTTAATAATTAATTCAATAATTCAAAGACACTTTATATATCCATAAGTTTATTTTTTCTACCGTCAAATCTTAAAAATGAAGTTTTGAAATTATTAAACTCGTTGAAAAAACTTATGTGTATATGAAAATCGGGCAGTTTGCATTGTCTGAAAAGTGTCAAAGTCAAGTCAACTGCATTGGCTTTGAGCGACAACTTTGTTATCAGATTTAATTTGAAATCCTTTATCCCGACCATTTACTCAACAATTTATGCAAAAAATCTAAAAGCTGTTCTGAAAAAGTCTGTTTCTGTAATTTCGTGGCGACAAATCTTAAAGAATTTTATTCCATGTCAACAGCGATCCCTTTGATATTGTTATTAATATTGTCTGAATATTATACAGGAGGAAAACTACGACCCTTAATCCCAAAAAGTAGAAGTCGAAGGTTGGAAGACCCGAAATATTACTTAACTGACGTGCAATTTTCTCAGAAATTCGAATCTGCCGTCGAGTTGCCGTCACTGGAGACATCTATGTGAAGCTTTATTTGGCCCTTATCATCCAGAAAAATAAACAGTCATAGCTTTGTGAAACTTAATTTGATCTAGCCGGAAAATTTTCAGCCGGAAAACTCTTGAGAAGCATTTCTATGTGATGTGATTGTTTCCTGAAGATTTATGAAATGCTACAGAGGTTACATTAATTAAAAATAAACTCACTTATATGAAAAAGATATTTAAATCAATAAACTTTTCGAAAATAAATTCTTATACATAATTGTATATCATGAGCATAAATCAGTCAAACGATCTGAAACTTTTGGCAGGGTTATGTCCATTTTCAAGTTTTAAATTGAGATTCATTATGTAAAAATCGATCGACTTCCAAGTGAGTCCTAAAACATTCGTTTTATAAAATTGCATCTTCTTCATAAGGGTAAAAAGGTACAAAACAGATCACGATCTCTAATCTTTTCACCTGTTAATAGCCACTAAAAAATTAAGCAGTAAATACCTTTCAGTTCATTCTATGGGATTTTAAAGACATAAAATTTTATGTTGGTAGGACATATAAAGAAAAAGGCTCAACACTGGGCAAATTAGGTTAAATTACACTCCACTCAAATGGCTTCGGGAGAATAAAGAGGTGGATTTGAGTTTCTGAGAAAACCTCACGTGTGATAAATGCTATTCCGGCGGTTTTGTGTTTTTTTGGGGCCGAATTGGAATTGGAAAGTGCATTGGACGGTTTATATGGAAGACCCCCCCCCCGCCCCCTCACAAGGGGCCGTCTAAAAATTAGATTGCATTTGAACTAGAAGTTCTCATAATAGGCTTCCGTAACAAATATCAGCCTATTCGACCTCGTGGTGACTGATTTTTAAAATGTGCAACCATTGGAAAAAATCGGACAACATTATGCACGACACAAAATTTGCCTGTGCAACTATTGGGCACAGACAAGCTGTTTTAAATGATTTTTTAAATTTTTAAGTCACTTTTTTCGAACACTTCAACTTTTGGATCTTGTTGACCAATCCTGTATGAGTGCATCGACAAAAAAAAATCAAGTGAATTTGGTTGAAATGACTAAAATACAGCATAAACACCAAAATCATGTGCTTAGCTGTGCAACGATTGGCAAATCACCCTACCTCAAATAAGTGGGGTTCTGCTGTAATTGCAAACCGAGATATTTCCATTCAATCAAAATCTGTCAGTTCGTTGAGGTAATACAAAAGTTATATTATTCGAAAAGATAGCAGTATTTAGATGTTATAGTTACTGACATACCCCAAAAAAACATTAATAACCAATCCATTTCAAAAAGAGCGTTTTTTATTGACGCTTACATTTACTTTACAATCATTATTTGATATTAGACAAGAATGCCATAACGCTGGTAAAGTGTCAAAAATAAAATAAATATTTTTTTTTTACATTTATTCACATTTAAGCATATTACCTAAATTGTGCACATATTGATTACTGTAAGCATACTCAAAGGCACTCATCGCGCTGACTTTATCAAGACTTAAAATGAATGTAAATGAAAACAAGATGTTAAAGTAATTTGTTGTAAGTCGTATTCCTATCGTAGTTAAGCATAAGATGTGAAACAACCTCATTAAATGGAAGAAGTACGTAGGTTTTTCAGATCAAATGTCTTTCAACAACAAAAAGTTAAAAGTGGTAAAATTTCACAAAAAGAAGAGTACGTCTATTTTTCGACTGAAAAAGAGTACATGTACTCTGAAAAACACCATACAAGAGTACGTATGGTAACCCCACGCTAAAGATCTTATAAAGGCATTTTTTTTTTCGTTGATTGTGCTTATTCAGGCTTGGTCAACGAGATCCAAAAGTGAAAAAACGGGACATCAAATTTTAAAAATCATTGAAAATTGGTTGTCTGTGCCCAATAGTTGTGCAGGTAAATTTGATGTCGTGCGTAATGTTTGGGCCATTCAGATACCAAGTGGACAGAAAAATTAGATTTTTGACCCCCTCCCCCCTTCTGTGGAAAAGCGTGGACATTTTGCAAACCCCTACCCCCCTTCCCGGATGTCCACGTGGACAGATCTGAAGTTGTTTTTATTTTTTTTTCTAAATCTAATTTGACAGTTAGAAAACACTATTTATTTACTTTTTGCCTTTTTGTTAATGAAATGGCTGGTATTGAAAAAAAAAACAAATAAGCATATCCTAATATAAACGTATTTAAAAATTCTAAATTATTATGAAAACGAACATAAACACATACAGGATCTCAATGAAACTTGATATTTCCTCGAAGAAATTAGTTTTTCCTTTAAGCGTAGGTACATCTTTCGAAGATATGATAGCTGGCATTTCATAAATGCTGAGACCACCAACCCACAGAAAATGTATTATGTATGCCGTGACTGGGATTCGATCTCATGCCCGCTGGCTTAGAAGACTTGAAAGCTATTCTCTACCCCACGGGCTGTGAGGGATCATATTTATCACTTGCTTTCAAGCGGCAGAAAATATTTTGGAAGTAAGTATGTCCATGTGGACATGACACAAACCCCTACCCCCCTCTCCGTGGACAAGCGTGGACATTTCCATAACCCCCTCCCCCCCTAAGTTGTCCACGTGGTATGTGAACGGCCCCTGCCAATTTTTTCCAATGGTTGCCCATCTTAAAAGCCTTCTAAAGGCTTAGCCACTATTAGATCTAAGGAGCTGATTTTTGATACGGCAGCATTTTATGAGAACTTCTAGTTTATTTGTTTGTTTTTAAAATCAACGGATCACATGTTGGTCCAAATGATAACAAAATCATAAATAACTTATTAAAATTAAAATCTACTCGACACAGTTGTGGATACGTCTAAAATTTTCCTGGGAACGTAGAGTTGCAAATTTTGGTTTCTTAATCCTCGGGGTCGTACATACACTGAGAGGGAAAGCCTCCAGCAGCGCGGGAAAGTCTGTCCTCGATGTCAGAGCTCGAGTAGCATTTCTACGAACTTGAAGCGTTTCCAAGCAGACAGCCCGGCTGGATAGCCTCAATTCGTTCAGCTCCGTTCTGATACAAAGGGCACCAAATAGCTGATGCGTACTTGAGAATGGAACAAATTATGCAGCAACATAGACTTATAAGGCAGTACACGTCTTTGAAGTCTTTGGCCATGCGAAACAGGAATCCAAGGTTTCTAGAAGCTTTGTCAACTACATAATTCGTGTGAATCTTGAACTCAAGCCATTGATCGAGGATAACTCCTAGATCGTTAATGTGGTCCACTTGGCTGATGGTTTCGTCTCCAAGGCAGGCGCAGTCCTATGGGGGGGGTGATCGGGGTGATCACCCCCCCCAAGCGGCAAAAAACCGTTAAAAATATTCGCAAACGCTGGAATTTCTTCAAAAACTTCGAACTTTTCCTAGTGGGTGTTCTTTTGAATTTTCAAAATTTTCCACTCCGTGGGGGTGATTGTTGAAATAAAAGAATTTATTGATTTTTTAAATTCTTAAAATTAGAAAAAAATGGGTCCGCCAAACTAGAACAGCTGTAGCTTGCAATTCCCTAGACCGATTTTCACCAAATTACAAATTACTTTTGTTGAGGCACTTACAGTGTTTGATTTAATTTGCTGACCATATATGTGTGTCTCTTTTTTACATTTTTTATACATTCATATCTATTCAATTTTCTAAAATATCAAAACTTCTACTCCTAAAATTAGAGGTAATGAATAAAATCTGATGAAAATTGAGTTCAAGAATAAACCTCCAAAAACCGTTTTTAAAACACAGGCTCCGAAAACATGCCTATGTATTAATTTTTCCCAGATGAGATTAAACCAGTGATAATAATAATAATCCCGTCATCAGTCGACTGTTTTCTCGCGAACAAGGTAATCGCTCAAGATATTTGTCTAATTTTTTACCAACACGGCTGGAGTTCCAAATTCACACCAATTATATAGCCGATTTTGCAGCTCATCAACACAATAATGATTGAAATTTTAAGTAAAAATCCAGCTTAATAATTTAAATTTCAAATCTACCCTGAATCAGAAAGTTTCGTTATTTCAATTGCTATTGATTAGGACTTTTCATTGAAAAAAGTATAAGCTTCAAATAATGAACCCTTTATTTTTTTTTCATTTTGAATGGTACAATAAGTTTGAAAATATTGAGTACATGATAATATACATATTGAGTGTACGAAGCAAAAATACGATTTTTCACTTTTTTACTAAATCATTCGTTTCAAATTTGTAGCAATTTCTTTCGATTCAGTTCCAATAAATTTAAAAATCTATAAGAGCTTGAAATTTAAGAGAAAACAAATAAAAATAAAGTACCGAAAGCTGCATATCTAAGAATTTGATTTTAATGATTTTGTTTTAGAATTTAATTTACATTTAGAAATTGAAGCATCGAAACAAGAGTTTATATAAACTCGTTTTTTCAAATCACGATTCAGCAATATACTTCAGAAAAATAAAAAAAAAAATCACTTTCAAATTCATAGCAATTGTTAACACTTTCTCAAATAAATGTTTGGATTTCCAAAGGTATTGTTGCTAAACGAGAATCACTGAAATATTGGTGAGAGTTTTGCGGTGATATATAGATACTCAAGAAAAATATTGTAGATAACTTGAGAATTTGTTCAGATTTTCTTCTATAAAAATGCGTGTATTTTTTCATTTGTAAAATTACATTTATATCGGAAGATTCTTTAAAGAGTTATTTAATTGATCTTTTTTAAACTGCTGAATATACAAATGACGAAAATGGTCTTTTCTTTATCAACAATTATTCGCAGTGAATATTAAAGATTCGCAGATTGTTTATAAAGGGATACATAAGTTGTTTAAAAGGATATCAAAATATGTATGTAGAGAAAGTTTGTTAAGCTTCTCTTTTTTTCAAATTTTTTTAAAATACAAACCGTACGCAAGAACGCATTTTCAGCCTCTCTTTTTATCTCTCTTTTTTATCTAATTGTTCAACTCCACATTCAAAAGAGTATTTATCAATTCACAAGGCTACAGAATTAACATTTTTTTTATGAAAAGAATTTAAGAGCTGATTTTGATTTTTATTGGTGCCCGAAATTATTTTCAAATAGGTTAAAAATTATTTAAGTAAATTCTGCACTTTTCTGACAAAACTTTTAAACATTACAATTAAAATTCGAAATATGGGTTCACACCACATTTCTTTCCCCAAGAACGCAAGTAATTTTAGCTCTTGTGAAAAAAAAAATTGAAGTTTTCTGTTTGTTTACTGTTCCCAATTCTGTAAAATAATAGACTTTTAACGAATGTTTATAGAAGTAATGACTACATTGAATTTAAGATATTCCTCAAAGCAGAAACCAAATCGTTTTTCAGACTTAAGCAATTTTTTTTTAAATGGAATAAAATTTTTGTTTTTAAAACCTTTCTTTAGTTATGTCAGAAAAACTTGTCTTTCCGAGTTATTAAATCTGTAGATATTTCAGAATCAGTTTTTTTCCATCCGTAAGTTCATCAGTTATGAACGATTGACTTCACTCAAAACCGATTCATTTTAAAATTTATAAACTCCATATCACCAAAACGGGAGGTGAAAAACAAAATCTAGTTGAAGATTCGAGTTTAGCGCACCAAAATCTACTAAATCAATCATTAAAACATAGACACCAAAATGCTATCTCTTAAATTATTTTGGTAAGACGTTTTTATTAGAAAAAAATCAAAAATTTTCAAATGTTTAAAACTTATCTTTTTTTTTCATATTTATGAAGAGTTTAATCACCGTGATTTTGTTTGTTAATTTAATTTATCGACCTTATGGTGAAAATTAAAAGAACATAACTAAGAACATTTCAACATTATGAAAATTCTTGGCAAATAGGAAGTTAAAAGAAATGTATGGATATTGAAAATGAGAAATTAGAATTTTATAAGAAGCATTTTAATCACATGTCATCAATTCTTTCCTCATTCATAAAAAAATAAACAATTAAATTGATATGGTGAATAAATAACATTATTATCAACGATTCTGACCGAATCTGATTTTTTGTTAGAATTTTTTATCAAATCTGGTGTTATATTAGATGTATTTTTCTTCTGGCTCAAATGACATATTATATATTTATTCCAAATTTTCTTTTGCATTTTGTTTCTGATGTTTTGAAAATACTTGATTGTTTTAAATACAAAATTGTAGGGATGAGATGAAGAATATACAGAAAATAGATCAAATTTAATTAGGAATAAAATAAAGTAATAGTTGTATTCGGCAACACTGTAGATGAATAAAATAAAATAAATTTCTATGAGAACATTTGCTATTTTGGCAGCACTTGACAAACAAACAAAACAAAGTCAGTCATTGATCTATTCTTGCGAGCGACAGGCGTGTTTAGGTGAATCTCTGAATTTAGATTCGTGAAATCACGACAATGGCGTGGTTGGTAGAATAAGCACAAATAGCGCAGATATTTAAGGCTGCTGCTGATTGTTTTGATTTGGCCTTCCGGTGGAAATAAGACGGAATTGCCCCTGAAAAGCGCAGATATTTAAGGCTGCTGCTGCTGATTGTTTTAATCTGGCCTTCCGGTGGAAATAAGACGGAATTGCCCCTGAAAAGCGCAGATATTTAAGGCTGCTTTTCGATGGAAATAAGACGGAATTGCCGTTAAAAGCGCAGATATTTAAGGGTGCTGCTGCTGATTGTTTTGATATGGTCTTCCGGTGGAAATAAGACGGAGTTGCCGTTAGAAGCACAGATATTTAAGGCTGCTGCTGCTGATTGTTTTGATTTGGCCTTCCGGTGGAAATAAGACGGAATTGCCATTAAAAGCGCAGATATTTAAGGCTGCTGCTGCTGATTGTTTGTTTTGAATAAGCCTTCTGGTTGGGCAGGCTGTTTCTTAGAATACTATCGAATTATTCCGGCTCTTGTAAACAGAGACAGAGTAACAAGGAAAGCACAGTTTGAGAAAGCTGTTGCCAAGAATGTGTTTTTGCGGATTGTTCCGGCTCTGGTAAATAAAAGCATAGCGACAGAGAAAGCACAAATTGGGAAGGCTTTTGTGAGGAATATTTTCGGATGAAATGAAGAATATGCAAAAAAAAAAAGATTTGAAAAGCTTTTGCAGAGAATGGAATGTAGAATTGAGATGAGGGATATACCAATTTTTTTTTATTTAAAAAAAAAACAAAAGTCGGTAAATTAAAGATTCCATTGAGAAAAGAGTTGAGAAGGAATGTAGAAATGTGATGAAAGATAAGCAGAAATTAAATAAAATTTGTAGGATGGAGAAGAAAGATGTGGAATATGGAATAAAAATTGAGGATATTTGGTAAATAAAATTTTGCACTAAAAAAAAAAAAACAAATGTTGATGTGTGAAAAGTTTTAATTAAGAATAGAGGTGAGAAGGAATGTAGGGATGAGATGAAGAATATACAGAAAATAGATCAAATTTAATTGGGAATAAAATAAAGTAATAGTTGTATTCGGCAACACTATAGATGAATAAAATAAAATAAATTTTTATGAGAACATTTGCTATTTTGGCAGCACTTGACAAACAAACAAAACAAAGTCAGTCATTGATCTATTCTTGCGAGCGACAGGCGTGTTTAGGTGAATCTCTGAATTGAGATTCGTAAAATCACGACAAAAATAAGAACCAACATTTCGAATAATTTATTAATGACTTGGTTTTGGAAATCAATTTGCTTATTTATTGTCCTCTTTTTTGGTACCGTCATTATTTCAAACAAAATTTGAAATTAGAAACCCCCCACCCATGGACGTGTCCTTTGCACGGGTCTGGTGTGCAGCAAATATTTAACCCTTCATTTCATTACTTTTTATTTTGCCTTAAAAATAATTTTTTACAGTTGGAAATGATGAGAAAAAAAGAAAAAAAATTAAAATAAAATACGATTTTTCACTTTTTTCATACATAAATTGTTGCAAATTTGTTATTTTTGTTATTTTATGAAACGAAGGGTTAAGTCTCATTTGAAACTACCCCCCCCCCCCTCCTCCCCCCACTCGATCTCTCCAAATGAACTTTTTTTCGCTATATATGTATTTAGATACGTTATTGACTGATTTTTGGAAATTTGGAAAATCACCCCCCCCCCCCCCCAAGAGCCAGCTCTAGGACCGCCCCTGCTCCAAGGATGTACTCCGCATGAAGAGTGTGCCGCTTACGGGAAAACGGTATAACCGAGCATCTGCTGCGGTTCAACGGCAGACAGTTAATGTCGCACCAGTGAGCAAATACGGAAAATTACTGCTGTAAAAAATCGATGTCGTTTTGGTTGTTTATGGCGTGAAAAAGTTTCACGTCATCAGCATAAGCGAGTTTTGTGCCGTCAAGGAGCGAGAGTGCGTCTTTGAAGTAGGTATATTACGAAAATTATCGGTCCTAAATGGCTTCCTTGGGTCACTTCAGAGGGGGCAGGGAATTGCCTGGAAAAGGATTCACCAGTTCAAACGGATAACTTTCGTCCCGTTAGATAACTCCGGAACCAATCCAGTAGAGATCCGAAGAATCCTAAGCGTCCGAACTTTGTGATAGCAAAATCATGATACACCTTGTCGAACGCAGCAGGGAGATCAGTATAGATGGCGTCAGTTTGGGTCTTCCTGGCAAAGCAGTCTTAAACGAAAGAAGTGAAGCTCAATTAGTTGGTAGTTATGGATCGTTTAGGCATGAATCCATGCTGATCGTTGGAAATGTGAAGCTTGCAAAACGAGAAAACAGGAACCGTGATGACCAGTTCAAAGTGTTTGGATATCGCGCGTGAAGCTGATATCCCACGGTAGTTGCTAACATCTCTCTTGTCCCCATTTTTGTGGACAGAAAACTTATGAGCTACCTTCCTTAGTCAGGGAAAAATTGTGTTGTCCAGCGATTATTGAAAAATATGTTTGATGAAAGTCAGCAAAAGTGGCATGAAACGCAGAAAAAAATTGCTGGTATGCCGTCCGGGCCCGTAGAGGTAGAATTTTTCAACTTTGCTGTCGCTTCCTAGATGGCCGCATCTCCAATTAGGAAACCATTCAAAGATTAACCTATTTAGAGGTAAAATATTCCGGACAGCCCTGGCTAGTTGCTCTGAAAAAAGGCCCAGAGTTGTTCAAATGCAATCCAATTTGGGTACAGGTTCCCCTGAAAGGGGTCGTCCATATAAAACGTCCAATACAAAAAGGGGAAATTTCAACCCAAAGTCCAAAAAAAGATTCGCTAGTTCGAGAGCCTGGAATAGAACATATCTTACGTGAAATTTTCTCGAAAATTCAAATCTGTTACCAGTATTTATGATTTTTGCGTGAATATATAATTTTTTGAGTTTATAACTAATGTTTTTGAACTTTTTTAAATCTACCAAGACAAACTTGTAATCATTATTTGGAATTGTATAATTTAATTTGAGCAATGACTAACGTGCCTCGATAAACATGAATTTTTATGTGTCTATCTTTGTCTTGCTGTTTTACGATAAATACCAGAATTTTGGCTGGATATGCCTGGAGATTGCCTGGATTTTGATTTGAAAATTTTGAAATCCAATGCATGGATTTTGAAAGGTTTTTGGGTTAATATGCCTTGATTTGCCCGGCCCGGATACGTTCAGAAAAAAAAATCTGGAAAGCTTACTTTGATAAATAATAAAATTTGAATTACAGGAAGGCCTTCCTCTAAGAGCAAGTTCACTGGTGTTCGAAAAAAGTGGTAGAAATTTTGTCACTTTTTGCACATTTTGAAAATTTTCCATACCAAAACATTTGTAAGAACTGTGGCCTTCAAGTTTTTCTACAACACGTGTTGTAGTTTCGCATACTGTGATGCAAAAAAAGCAATATTTCAATCAAATACGGCTGAAATAGAAACAGTGCTGTAATAAATACAACGCCCAGAGATCTTGAAAACATTTTTGCATGGTAAAATTTTCAAAATGTCAAAATGTCTACCACTTTTTCCCAACAACAGTGAACTCGCTCCAAAGGCATTATTTTTTTTTTTCAACAATCACATTTAAAGTGTCTATGAATTAAAGTGAAATTATTGAAAATATACATTCAGTGCAAAATATATGAAAACTTTGAGTGGAATACATTATTTTCTAATTTAGCGTTAAAAAAAGTCTATTCAATGGCAATTCGAGTTTTTTTTTTCAGCTGCATGTAATCAATGGATTATCACATCTTACTGTGGCCGAGTAGGGAATAAAGAATAAAGAATAAAGACTACATAGATCAGCTACGGAATGCTAAAAAAAAATTCACTTAATTTCCAAGAAAGCTGAAGTTAGAAGCTATACGTTGCACATAAGGTTATATTTTATTTTTTTTTTATTTTTTTAAGATCATGACCACAAAAAATGTAAAAAAGGTGGTGTTAAAACCGTACTTTTCAATCAATAATCCGTCAAACCTGTTAAAGTAATACCAGATAAACTTTTAAGAAAGGATTGGAAAGTTGACGTAATTTGGCACAATTTCTGTATCTTTTGATTTTAAAAATACGTAGCATAGAATTTTTGAAGATTTTTCAAAGGTAGCTATTTTTAGAACATTTTGCCAAATTGCAATTTTTTCAGATTTTGTTGCACCAAAATTCAACTTTGTACTGGATTTTGAGTATATCAACGCAAGATTTCCACGATAACAAGAAAGTCAACTTCATATCGATTCTTCTGGTGTAAGTATATAAGCGATGCGATAATTCACAAAAATATGAAAAAAAAAATGTGAGTAATTGTGAGAAATTCATTTTTTTTATTCATACGTCCGATTGTGATCAGAATATCAATTACTGCTTGTTGAACTTCTGCTAGCATAGCAGCAGCAGGTTTCAGGCAAGATTGAGAACGAAATAAAACGTAGGTACCGGTAGGATTGAGCGGATTGTATCGTCAGTTAGCCCAGCGGGCGTTGTTTTCTGTTGAGTCGATGTGAATGAAACACAGTAGACGATTGAAGAAGATCTGAGAGAGCTGTTCATAGTATTGAACGGCTTGCAACGCGTCGTGCCGGTAGTCTCGGCATTTTTAATAGCCAAAGGTCTGGATAGGTATAAACTAACTTCAATGAATGGGCAGTGGTGCTCACTCAATTCTAACTATATTTTTCACAAATTGTAAAAAAGTTTGAAATCAACATTGATTTTTTTTTAATATTCCCTCTTTAGAAATTTGATTGTACATATAAGAGATCTTTTCTTCCAGAAGAGCTTCCTTAAAATTAATCTCTCGGTAGGCTATGCTTCAATGGCGCCCATCGTTATTCGCACAAATCGTTTATGTTCGCCGTAAATCGAGCGTGGATGCGTTTTCCCGTTCGTTGACGATAGAGAATACAGCAAGCAATCTTTTCTGGTGTAGGTTCCTATATTTAAGGAAAGGTAAATCATCGTAACGTGACATTGATGACACCATTTGTGTCGCTAGACTCTCCTTCTTTGACTATCGCCGCATACCATATGTGTAGCACAGCCGGTTCCGGTTAGGTTTTAATCCCTTTTTTTCAAATGTTTACGTCGATATTAATGTTTCCGGTCGTTTGGGCTCTGTTTTGTCAGAATTAGATTTAAAAGCTTGAATCCTTAAAGTCTCTTCATGTGAAAAGTTTGTTTTGAGCCGTAGTATAATTTTTTCGGTTTTCCGAAAAACAGCTCCCAGAAAGTAGATTTTTGGTCAAATTTTTTTTTCCAAAATAACACCAGATGTCAACATTTCATGTATTTTTAGGCATCAAAATTAAAATTTCGATTTTCCGGATTTTCTTTGATCCCCCCTTACGTGATTTGATCTCGACATCATCTTACAAAATTCCCGAGTGATATGTTTTGCAATCTGATCAAATTTTGATTCTGAACTTATAAACTGAAGTTTGTATCTTGATCTAAAATCTTAATCTGTATTCTTAATCAGAATTTTTAAATTGGAGTCAGCTAGAAATTTTTGTCTAGCGAACTTATCTAAAATTTTGGATTCAAAATCCAGTTTTTGATAAGAAATACTCATCATACTCAATTCTTCATTCAAAATTCTAAATCCAAACATTTTATCATAATTGAAAATTTTGTATGTTTTTAAGTTAAGATTTGAATATTGTATTCCTAATCAGAATTTATGTATCGAATGAGTAAGGTTGAGTAAATGAGGTTTAGCATCTGCTTCGGAAGCTTTTACTCAGCTCGAAATCAAGCAAAGCAAACATTCAAAGTATTTGCTTAGTTTGGTATGAAAAAACATTTGCTTTGAATTAATCAAAAAAAAATGTCCGGTTCTTCTTACGCCCACCACTTGCACCGCTGACATCGTGGCTATTTTAGCCGTACTTTTCCATTTTTCTGATCGTCTACTTTTAAATTACTTAAGAAAACTAAAGATTCTGCTGGTTGGACAACCCTTTTTCTAAAAGCAAAAGCTACACAGCAAAAAAAAGTATTGCGATATTACATCAAATACCTGCACATAACTTGAGTCGCAAATGGTACCTAATTTACATTGTCTTGATGTACCCGGCTGTTTGGAGTTAAAGAATATGTTTCGTATCGCTGATCCATAGGGGTCAAATTTCCTAAAAAATGAAAAATAGTGAAATTATTTTTCAAGCTGTGGGTTTGCTTTTATTTTTAATTAATTTTGGTAGTAGGGGAGAGTGGGGTATCGTGGGCCACTTTTAATATCTCAGATGTGTGTTGAGGTAAAAATCTCAAACCAACTGTCATCGTCGTCGCTTTGCGTGTGCATATATTTCTATATGTTGTTGACTGAAATACGCATCATATGCTTCTTTTATTCATCAAGCTAAAAAAAAGTTAGAAAAATTTACTTACATATTTAAAAAAAAATCGCTAATTTTATCGATAAGGAAACTAAAGTGCATAACAAAAATATACTCATACGCTTACGATCTTAGTTTTGTCATGATCTTTCACTTGAAAAAGGAATTTTTGATGAAACATCAATAAGTCACACAAACGCAACCAATTTGCAAATCATAGCTTGTGGGGAATCGTGGGCCACACATCTTGAATCACCTATATTTTTATGTTTTTATATACATTCAGAACTTTAAATACGTTTTACCTATCTGTAAAGTTTTCTTTTGCCAAATGAAGAGTTATGAAAAATATTTCGTCCATCCTATATAAGAAATTTTGCCAAAACGTTCGCGAGCCAGGTTTTTGGATCTATTCGATCATACACAGCTCTCTTTTTTTATTTCATCATCTGAAATTTCTTTAAAATAACGAAATGAGTTATTAAATCACAGTTTTGGGTTAACTCATAAACTTTGCATGTTATATGGTCAATTTGGGTTTGGTGGCCCACGACTCCCCACCATTTTTCAAAATCCAAAAAATATTGCTTTTTTTAAACAATTAGAATTTGGAAAAAATAACTTTTTAAAATTTTTAAAAAAAATACCTTATGGTACCTTGAAAATGTAGAAAACCATACCATATTTTATTATCATTTTTTCTTAGAAAACCATTTTCTGAAGAAGTTATGAAACAACGAAAAAAGTGGCCAATGATTCCCCACTCTCCCATACTTACAAGCCAAACAAATACAGCTGAAGTCCATAATCCGTTTCTTAATTTTTGAAATGAAATCAAATTTTAACGTCAACAAGCGAAAACATTGCCTACTTGATGCGATATCACATAGAAGGTAACAACTTATAACCTTAACAATAACCTTGTGGACATTGAAACAAAATCCAATGTCATTGATTCAAGTAAATTATGTATTGAACCGAATTCATTTTTTATTAAAACGCTGTGCCAAATCTTTGAATCAAAGTATTTAATTTGAATTCAAAGAATTTTTTTTCGACTTAAAATCAATGTAAATGATTCTTTGATTTAGATTAATTTTCCTTTGGAATAAAGTATTTGTTTTTGTTCCCGTGCAGTCTCAGATGTTATTCTTATTCCTTTTTTTGTATTCGTTTCAAAATTGTTTACAAAAATGATGTTTTGTGACGAAGGTGAAGTGAATGTTCAGCTGCCGCTGCCACGGTCAACACATTCTTCAAATTCTTTTTGGTGAACGGTGGTCTGTCCTCCACGACGGCGGCGGAACACGAACCAAACAGGAAAAAACAACCCGTCAGAACCGAACCACCTATGAACCGGCACAGGGCACCGGAAGGCTTAGATGGGACGATCCGGCGTTCGAATCTTTCGACAGCTATGAGGGAAGAATCGATAGTGGACGCCTACACAGCAAAAAATTTCTAAAAGTATACGGAATCTAAAACACGAGTGATCTATTTTTTCACAAGTATAATCATAAAAAGATGTAATTTTCCACTCGTTTTGATGTAATTTTAGTCTTTTCTCAAAAAGCGAATGAAAATAAATTGTTTTGATATAAATTTACATTCTATGATGTAAAAATAAAGTAGCCAATGAAATTTATATCACAAGCAGTGTAAAATTATATCTGATTGATTTAATATTGACTGAAACTGTTTGTGCCATTTGCCAGTCGAGTTATTTTTCGGAAACCGATGTGTCTTCATTCTAAGACGAAGCTCCATCATCTGTATGGTAAAAGGTTTTTAAATTGACAAATGATGTTATTGAAATTAATCATTTGTTTCTCGATTACAGCGATGGCAGATTTTGAAGTGGCAGTAGGGATCTGGAATTTGATTCCCAGGAGAGGAATTTGTCTGAACAATTCGAGGCATTTGAGGCACCCGGCAGTGACGTATGGATCCGGACAGTCCGGAACGGAATTCCCTTTGGTCCCCCAGTGACCGATTAGAATATTACCAGAATGGACATCTTTGTTCTCAACAGTGCCCCAGCCTGGCAGTGCTCTTGATGGTGGGTGTACTTTTTTTTCTTTACTGTTTATGTTTTTTTTTTAAATAAATGTTTAACAACAGTAAGCTATAGTGTATTTTTCTACTCAAACGATTCATAATATCCCAATATTTCATAAAAATTTCTAATATTCCGAAAAAAATCTAAAATTTTACATCGCTGTGTATTTTTACACGACAATATGCTGTTCTCTTTTCGTGCATCGTTTTTGGTCTAAATTTACACGCCTCGATGTAAAGATGATGTAATTTTAGATCATAAACGGTGTTCCGTTTTCGTGCATCGTTTTCAATCTAAAATTACACGATTTTTTCTTGCTGTGTAGGTAGGTCTTTCAAAATCAATTAAATTCCCAATAAACCGTCATCGTAACATTTTTTTAGGGCAACCAATTGGAATGTACTGACTGTTCCGGTGCTTCGGCTAAGCGGTTGTAATCTTCCGATCCAGTCCAAGGAGACTCAAGGTTTGGCGTCGAACTGGAACTGTCCGTCAACGAACATCCTTTGATATTTTAACAGTAAGTATAGTTTCGGGAAGTTTTTTTTCCTTCAGTGACATGTCAATTCCGCTGTGGTCTAATTAGACTTCTATTTTCTATTTACAGATATGGCTGAAACATCTTAAAGTGTTGTCCTGAGAGGCGAAGTTTGGACGATGAAGCCTAACGAATGGACAATGAAGCCTCATTTTCAAACAGTGATATTAGGTAATTGAAATGTAAAACATATAAACATACATCTATATATATAAAAAGCAATTTCTGTATGTTTGTTTGTTTGTTTGTTTGTTTGTTTGTCCTCTATAGACTCAGCCGTCTTAAGAGCTAGAGGTCTGAAATTTGGCATGGATGCTCATTAGGACTAGGAAAGATGAAAAATGTTTTCAGATTTTTGGATGACCCCTTCTGAAGGGGGTCGTCCATACAAGACAAATATTGTTTTCGCGTTTTTAGTGGAATTTTTCGTCGGATCATGATGAAAATTTGCACATGGGTGTTTTGAAAGATAAGAAATTGATTTCAGGTATTGAATTTGGGGTCAGGGGTCGGCAAAAGGGGTCGTCCATATTAACTTTTCAATATTTTTGTGATATGGACGTTAGTGTACATCGGATTGAAATGAAAATTTGCGCTCGGATGTTTTTAGGGACGAATAATCGATTGCCGGTATCAAGTTTTGTGTAAAGGGTCAGCCAAAGGGGTCGTCCATATTCACTGTTCGCTATTTTTGCGATATTGACCTTATTTTACATCGGATTCAGATGAAAATTGGTACACGAGAGTTTCGAATGACAAGCAATCGATTTCAGGTATCAAACTCAGTGTAAGGGGTCGGCAAAAGGGGTCGTCCATATTACCTTTCCAATATTTTTGTGATATTGACGTTATAATTCATCGGATTGAGAAGAAAATTGGCGCTCGGATATTTTTAGAGAAATGCAATTGATTGCTGGTATCAAATGTTGTGTAAGGGACCAGCCAAAGGGGTCATCCATATAACCTTTTCAATTTTTTTGTGATATTGACGTTATTATGTAATGGATTGGTTTGAAAATTTGCACACGGGAGTTTTGAGGGAAGGGCAATAGATTTCAGAAATCAAGGTTCGTAAAAGAGGTCACCGATCTGCAATGATCGAGTCGAAATTTGTACACGGGGGTTGGGACGGTCAATTGATTTCTGATTTCAATATGTATATCAAAGGACAAAAAAGGGGGTCTTCCATATTAACTGTTGAATTAGTTTCTGCAACAAACACGTGAGATTGTATCGCATCAAGACGAAAATTCATATACGGGGATTTTTGCTCGATCAATTGATTCCTGATTTCAAATTTAGTAGCAAACGACAGAAAAAGTGATCGAACATATAACGTGTTCCACATTTTTACAATGATTGCTCAACAATGCATTCGAAAATGCGTCTGGAAAATGCCTGACATTCATTCAAACTGTTCATGACATATTCTAAATTGAAAGCGAAACGGAGTTCGTATGGGATCAGCTAGTCTATATATATAAAAAGCAATTATCTGTATGTTTGTTTGTTTGTTTGTTTGTTTGTCCTCTATAGACTCAGCCGCCTTAAGAGCTAGAGATCTGAAATTTGGCATGAATGCTCATTAGGACCAGGAATGATGAAAAATGTTTTTAGATTTTTGGACGACCCCTTCTGAAGGGGGTCGTCCATACAAGACAAATATTGTTTTCACGTGATTGACGTTATTTTCCGTCGGATTGTGATGAAAATTTGCACATGAGTGTTTTGAGAGACGAGCAATCCATTACAGTTATCAAATTTAGAGTCAGGGGTCGGCCAAAGGGGTCGTCCATATTCACTGATTAATGTTTTTGCGATATTGGCGTTATTATACATCGGATTGTGATGAAAATTGGCACATGAGTGTTTTGAGAGACGAGCAATCCATTACAGTTGTCAAATTTAGGGATAGGGGTCGGCAAAAGGGGTCGTCCATATCCACTGATTTATGTTTAAGCGATATTGGCGTTATTATACATCGGATTGTGATGAAAATTTGCACATGAGTGTTTTAAGAGACGAGCAATCGATTACAGTTATCAAATTTAGGGTTTGAGGTCGGCAAAAGGGGTCGTCCATATCCACTGATTAATGTTTTTGCGATATTGGCTTTATTTTACATTGGATTGTGATGAAAATTTGCACATGAGTGTTTTGAGAGACGAGCAATCGATTACAGTTATCAAATTTATGGTCAGGGGTCGGCCAAAGGGGTCGTCCATATTAACAGATTAATGTTTTTGCGATATTGATGTTATTATACACCGGATTGCGATGAAAATTTGCACATGAGTGTTTTGAAAGACGAGCAATCGATTTCAAGTTTCGAATTGCGGATCAGAAGTCGGCTGAAGGAGTCGTCCATACCCAACTTTAATGTTTTTGCGATTTTGACGTTTTTCTACATTGGATTGAGATGAAAATTTTCGCATAGGAGTTTTGAGGGACGCTCTTTTGCTTTCAGGTTTCAAATCTTGACACAGGGGTCGGCAAAAGGGGTTATTATCTGTTCACTGTTTTTACGATATTCTCTTGATTGAGCATAGAATTGTAATGAAAATTGGCACATGGGAGTTTAACAGGAAATATAATTGATTTCAGGTGTCAAATTTTGAATCGTGGTCAAACAAAGGCCGTCCATGTTAGTTGCTCACTGTTTTCGCGATATTGTCGTGATCATGCATCGGATTGAGATGAAAATGTTCAGATGAGGGTTATAAACTATGAGCAATTGACTCCAGGTAGCATGTTCCATGTCAAGGGTCGGCGAAAGGGGCGTCTATATTCACTGATCACTGTTTTCAAGTTCCTGACGTAATTTTACATATAATTTGAAAAGAAAAAATGGCACAAGGGAGTTTTGAGGAACGTAAAATTAGTTTCAATTATCGAATTTCGGGCTATGGGACAGAAAAAGAGGGTTTCATTGAAAGTTCAGTGTTTTGTGCAATAGTTTTATTGGAGGCAGTTAATTGATACCAATTTAAGTGTGAAGGTCAAGCAAAAGAGTCGTGCACACAAACAAATAGTACATGTTTCTGCCATAATGTCTAGATTTTGCAACCGATCGAGAAGAAAACACTCTCACATAAATTTTAATAAAAAGCCAATCAACAGTTTAATTTGAATTTCAAGTAATAGTAATAGTAACGACTTTAAACACTGTTGAATTTTTTTCCCCAAAATTTTGGAAAGAATGTTTCGAATTCATTTTCAAAACTCAAATTGACGTACCAATGATTTAAAGCGAAACGAAGTTCGTACGGGTTCAGCTAGTAGTTTAATAAAATGGAAAAAAATAAAAAAATAAAATGTTTTAATTTTCTAACGAAAGAAATCTGGAGGTACTAGAGTTTTTAGGACCACATTAATAATGGAATCAAAGAAAGAATCCTTTCAAATTAAAATCTAAATTACTTTAAAGTGAAGGAAAATTTCATGAAAACAAACGAAAAACGACATGGTTTCGAAGAATGTCGTCTTTTGAATCGAAGAAAATTATTCATGTAAAAAAAAAGCATTTCTTTGAACCAAAGGAAAATGTATTTGAATCAAAGTATTTTTTTATTTATCCTAAAATCAAAGGAAAAAATCCTTTGTTTTTGTGGCACTTTCCTTTGAAATAAAAAACCTTTTCGCTGCGTGTTTGGCTTAGATGCAGCTTCTCAGCCACCCAACTACGCGGTTGTGATTTTTGGTGTTGTACGGAATACATTTTCCTTCACATCTGGGCTTCCGATCGGTGGTCAATCGTTCCTCTAACCGCTTAATCAATCATGAAACCATGGAATTCGCGACTCTCAACGTTTTAGCGATGAAACGATGCAAGAGATTCTTGTTCTCGTGATGAATGCGCAAAATTTTATAACGCACGAGCTGTTCTTTCGACTCCAATTCCGCGAGTTTCAATCACAGAACTTTAAAACATGCAGGATGTGAACAATGCACTATGAACTAAATCCACCCACATTTTCAATAAATTCTACCCTAGTTAATAAATTCTACTAGTAAATAGTTAGGACAATTTCATAGTGTGGCAATTTCATCGTGGACATCCTTTACGATCGTTTTCCCTGCATATCATTTTAAAAGGTCCCACATAGTTTATACTTTGTTTTGGTTGGATCTGAAATCGTGCCATTACGCAAAAACTGTTTTGCAAAATAGAAAACATAAAGGGTGATACGGTCAAAATTTGGTCAAGGGAAAACGCGTGTAAATCGGTGAAATCGTTTATTTAACAAATCAAATTAAATTTCTTTTTCAAGTTTAATAAGTATAAAACTATATATACTATATAAGTATATATAAAAAAAAATAAAATAAAGTATAAAACTCAGGCAAAAATATTCAGTTAGGCTTCCGCTTTTCCAAATCCGAATTGCCGGGCCTTACGCTTAACCCCTGCCATCAGACTATGTACAGCCACCTTTTCCACCTTCTTCGCCGCAGAAAGCCAGTTTGCCTTGAACTGCTGCTCGTCCTTAGCAGTTTTTTTGGTCTTCTTTAGGTTCCGCTTGACAATAGCCCAGTATTTCTCAATTGGGCGGAGTTCTGGCGTTTTGGGAGGGTTCTTGTCCTTGGGAACCACCTGCACCTTGTAGGCGGCGGACCACTCCATGGCATTTTAACCGTAATGGCAAGATGCCAAATCCGGCCAAAGCAGTACGGAACAACCGTGTTTCTTCAGGAAAGGCAGCAGACGTTTATTCGAACACTCTTTCACGTAAATTTCTTGGTTGACAGTTCCGGAAGCTATGAAAATGCTGCTTTTCAAGCCACAGGTACAGATGGCTTGCCAAACCAGATATTTCTTCGCGAACTTTGACAGTTTCATGTGCTTGAAAATATCTGCTACCTTTCCCCTTCCTTTTGTCGTATAAAACTCCTGTGAGGGATGAATCATCCGCACAGGATGAAAATCCCAGAAAAAGAAAAGAAGAATAAGAAGAAGTATAAAACTCCTGTCCCGGAAGCTGCTTGTAGTCGGCTTTGACGTAGGTTTCGTCGTCCATTACCACGCTGTCAAACTTTGTCAGCATCGTCGTGTACAGCCTCCGGGATCGCGCTTTGGACGTCGTATTTTGTATATCATTGCGATTTGGAGTCACTACCTTCTTGTAAGTCGATAGTCCGGCTCGTTTTTTGGCTCGTTTTTTTTGCTCGATGCACGGTTGTAGACGATACACCCAGCTTATTTGCGGCATCTTGGAGAGAGAGGTTAGGGTTTCGCTTGAAACTACCGGCAACTCTCTTTGTCGTCTCAGCGAATTCCGGTTTTCGATTTCCCCTCGATCCAGACTTCCTAGCTGTCGACAAACGTTCCTCAAACACTTAAATTACATTTGTAACGGTTGATTTTAGCGATTTTGCCAGCTTTGCGTGCGAGTAGCACGGATTTTCGCGACGCGCGAGCAAAATTTTGATACGCTGCTCTTCTTCCTTGGACGGCATTTTGACAACTGAATTGTGAATTCCAAAATCAAAATAGGAGCAACATTCTACACACACACCTTCAAAATGAGGTGTTTTCAGGTTTTTTAAATGCAAAATTGAAAGAAATACGTCAAGTTGATATTGACCAAACTTTTACCGTATCACCCTTAAATTAAAAATAGCCTTGATTTGGAAAAAAGGTGGTTTATATTATTCATTATAGATGGCACAAATGGTGCCCAAAAATAAAAGTCAAAAAACTTCTTTATAGAATACTTTATTTAAAAAAAACCACTAAACAGAACTTCACAGAAACTTTCACGTGTAAGCATTACATTACTAGGCAGCTTCGCTGAAAATTTCATAAATTTAAATCCATGCATTAAAAAGTTATTCACTAAACAAAGTGTTGTATTTCGAGGTTTTTCCAAAGGTTATACTTTAAGGACTTATCATGTGAAGAAATTATTTTCATTTGATCTTTTTTATGATAGGATGGTCTTATGCAATTAAACGAACTAGAGCATCAATTGATATAGTAAAAAAATTTTTAAATAATTTCGTTATGTGATTTTAAGATCTCTGCTATGATCGGTTCAGATGATGTTAAAAAAAAAAACTAGCAATTTGTTTAAAAATTATCCATCCAATCTTCAAATTTGTATACAATAAGTTTTTTTTTGTAAATTCGTTTTTTGAATCGGCTTATACCTTTAGGCTTCGAAGAGCCAAACTCGTTTTGTAGCAACAATAAGTTGTATCACAAAAAATCGATTTTTTCCCTTCAAAAACAGACAGACACCTTTCCCTGTTTAAAATCTCTCATCGGTTAATTCAATAAAGCCATCCATTTGTTCTGTCCAATTGACCTCGGCGCTCTCGTCGGGGCGACCGGCGTTGCGGCCAGCATAACCACGCTCAGAGCTCGTTTGCAAAACCGAAAACTACTTAGAGAGTGACTAAGTCACCATCCAGTTTCGATTCGACACCCCGGCCGGCGTTACGAACACCACAACAAACGACCGAATCCAATCAATGAACTTAAACCGCTTCCACAGTTCTGTCATCCGTTGGATTTTGTTTTTGTTATTTCTTTATCAGCAAATACCGATATGATAATATGTAGGTACTTTCATATCTTCCACATGGTTGCAACAAACGAACAGAATTTTTTGCATTTGGGGTGTTTTACATGTGTTATATGCGTTCCATGGTTTGAAATATCACTTGAGTACCAGTTAGACTCTCACTTAATCCTCACACCCACGTATCGTGATTTTATTCTTCACCTAATACTTAAACTTACAAAATTTTGTTTCACCAGTTGGATTACATAATTAAAGACAAAATCAACTATTTTACTTAATCCATACCAACTACTTTTGAGGTTTTTTTCCCTAATTTTTCTTTTGATGAAAATTTAAAACATTTTATCTGACATTGAATTAGTTCGGAAAGGGATCATCCACTGCGACCTTGAACGAGACGATCGACCCACACGACCGACAACGAACGAACTTAACCAAGCGACACGGAACCAAACGGACAGAATCCGAATCGAACTTTCGGGGATCGCGTATTTCGACTAACTGAAACCTTGTGGAACCACTACCTGGGCACATGGCGCCGACGCCCGCGAATCGAGACAAAGTATTTGTTTGATCTTATTGTTTTTTTTTTAATCAACTCAACTTATGACATCGGCTTTCCGCTAGCAGCAGTTGTGCGATTGTGGTGTGTGATTCTCCAATTCTCATTGAAAAAAATATTCTTTTCCAATCGACAGTCGTGGTGTTGATTTGGCCAGGTGAATAAAGTGTGTAGGTAGCTAGGCATACCTTCTACAGGTAGATATGTGAGAATATTATTGCTAAATCGTTGCCGTTGTTGCGTTGATAGTCGGCGGGAGAGGTGTTTCTGATTCGTATCACGCTGATTGTACACCACGACATGCTGTCCCAGATGTTATCGGAATTTGGCGACGACGACACCTTCTGACTAAATTGTGTGCGTTTTATCAAAATTAGTGCCTATTTAGGGTAAACAACCGTTTGTTCGTTTTAAAGTTCATTAAATTTTTACAAATATAAAAAAATGGAGCAAAGCATTTATTGATAACCGAAATATTTCCGGAAATGCAACTGTTTCAATCTAAAGACAAATTGGATAAAGTTGTGCCCAGAAATGCATCAATAAACATTTATTCTATAGTAAGGTAGTTTACCTAAACCTTGCTTCAGAAAGAATCGAAAAAAATAATTGCCTTTATTTCAGTTATTTATTATTGAATACAAGATCTTTTTTTTTATACAAATGTAGCGTTTTCTTCATACTTTCATAAAAACGGAAAAAATTATTCATCAAGGTTTCGAAGAAATTCTCGAATTATTCCTATAACACGGTTCATTAGGCGGCGCACACCTTCTTCTTCCATCGTTTTAGCTATCTTATTCCTTCAGGTCCTCATTTGAATTGATGTCGTTGTCAACCTTTCCCTTTCCCTTGAGTCTTCTCTTCATGATTTCTCAGTATTTCTCAATAGGGCGAAACTGGGGACAGTTGGGTGGGTTAATGTTTTTCAGAACAAACTTGACCGCTTTCTCTGCATACTATTCTTGGACGACTTTGCTGTAACGACAGCTTGCCAAATCTGGACAAAACATAACGGGATGGTCGTGGGATCGAATGGAAAGCAAAATTCGTTTTTGAAGACATATAAAAAAATTTAAATTTGAATGGAACATTCCCCGGGGGCGTTACCAAGTAAAATTTTCTAACTGGCATTTGCCCTAAGTCAGGCTTGACATAGGTTTTATCGTCCATCAGAAGACACCCGTCGAACTTAAGTAGCACAGAACATTCTGGCCAAATCATGGTCCGGCAGATTGGAATCCCTCTTAATCGTCTTCAAAATCTTACCACGCTGTTTCCGGTCGACAGTTCCACTCCGACGATTGGCTTGAGGCTTCCGAATCGTCGTCTATGTTTCCTTATAGCGTTTGATAACACGCCATACGGTATTTCTGGGCAATTTCAGCTGTTTAGCAAGCCAAGATGTAGACCACAATGGATATTCCATATAACTGGGCACAATTTTTCCCCTTCTTTCGGCTTCCATGTTGATTGATAACAAAAAAAACAGCCGATTTGCAGAATGTCAACAATACAAACGTGAAGCTGAGAAAACTCCCGACACGTAGGTGCCAAGAGATTCCAAATCCGTTCACCGCCAGCGCCACAATATGAGCAGAAGCTTGTTCTAATTCTAAACGAAGCAAGCTTCAGTTTTCGAAAGTTTTGATGTGAATCAAAGCCATCTAAAGATTCTCCTTAATGTATCACTGGAGCTGGAGCTAATCTTCTAAAAGCAAGTTTACTCGTTTTGGAAGAAAGTGGTAGAAGTTTTGACACCTGTAGCACATTTTGAAAATTTTCCCATGCAAAACATTTTTCAAGATCTGCTGCCATCAAATTTCTCTACTACAACACTGTTTCAATTTCATGCGTATCTGATAGAAATCCAACTGTTTTTACATCACAGCTTGCGAAAATAGACATAGTGGTGTAGAGAAAGTTGACGGCCGCAGATCTTGAAAAAAAAATTGACGTTGTAAAATTTCCAAAATCTTCTTGAAATGTCAAAATTTCTAGCACTTTCTTCCAACACGAGTGAACTTGCTTTAAAAGGAGTCATCACTAGCGCACAGAGCTGTTCAACCTCATGATCATGGTCACCAATTTTCATTCAATGATTTGAAACAGGACTGTATTGGAATTTCACAATCGAATAACTTTTTTTGCTGCCAAAAAAAACTTATAAGTTTAAGGTTACTATGAAAGTCAGTAAACCAAACTTTCAGACCGGTCCACACTACAGTCAAATGAAAGAACAAATTTTCGATTGAAAATGATGGCTTTCATTTCCATGCCCCATTGAAAATCATCAAATAAGAAGCTGTCAAAATGTTTTTTTTTATTTGAGATTTTTTTGTTCCTTGTAAAATCGATTCCTCTAACTTGAATCAAAAATAAAAATAAATAAAATGAATTTCAAGTTTGTTGGTTTAATTCCTTTTTCAAATAATTAATAATCCCAAAAAAATAAACTTGAAAAAAAATTACATAAAAATAAAAAATTTCATTTTCGTTTGAAATGGAAGATCTTGACTTTTATTTGAAAATCATCAACGTCATCATCATTTGAAACATCGTCGAATTTCAACAGAAACATCGCAAACAAACTTACAGTAGTAAGCCTTTGCCTTTCATTTGACAATTTTTTGTGTTATGAGTGTGAAAATTGGAGACGCTGCTCATGATCAAAGGAGCAGAGAAAACACAGAAAAATCAACAAAACATGGAATTGTGTTGCACCATGGGAGACCACGCGGTCAAAAATCGAAAACAAAAATTAACAAAATTTTTAATAGATAGAAGTCCCTTTGCTTAAGAAATTTCAGAACTCTCCAATGCTAAGTATATTGAAAAATGAAGAAAAATTGCAAAAGAAATGTTTGTAAAAAAAGAACTAGAATAGCAAATTTTTGATCACTCTCTGATAACAAACAACTTCTACGTTTCATATATTGTTGTAAGCAATAGTCTCTATAAAAATAAAGTGTTTAGTAGCTTCAGCGTCATTAATAAGAAGATAAATCACAAGGAAATCAGAAAAAAAAAATAATGATCGGATTGTCATCAACGTTATCAGGCCAGATCATTTAGGTTCGGCTGATTTTATTCAACTTTTACTTGGCAAATCTAACAAGTTTTGAAGGGTTCAGTTTTGATCCAGAGATGTGGAACTATTTGAGAATTGCATCATTGTCAGTTTTTCGGATCTACCTTCAATGAAAGGTTACTATTAAACGAAAGATCGACTTTTCAAGTGACTTTTTTTTATTTTGTCTGCGTTTACACGACTTTGCCTAGGGCCAATTAACTTGGCTGTCAAGTGTCTTTATTGTGAAACTAGGCACCCTAATGGGCAATCTATATTAACCATACTTTTCAAACGTATTTTTTTTTAATAAGAGCTGCCTAGAAGTGTTTAAGATATTAAAGGGCAGGCAAAGAAAGGACAAGCGTCTGACTTCCGCATAAATACATGTATAATTTCTCCGCTTTTTTATAAAAATAAGCCACTTTCAAAATGTGGTGGTAATATGTTAACTTATGATCTTACGATCATGACAAAAAGAAATAACAATCAAATTGTTGAAAACATTCTGAAAATTTTTTTTTGCCGCTTACTTGTACGGTAATATCCCATAGTGCGTTACAATAGTTACCTCAGAAATTGTTTTATTTTCAGTTCAGAACAATAAAGAATGAGCACGAAAAATAGACATGAAGTTAACATGAAAAGATAGGCTAGCAGATTTTATTTTTTTAGTGCGAACGGTGAATAAAATGTTTTGAACCTATCTATACTAAGCATCCCAGAAATGTTCCGGTCATTGTTTTTTTAAAAACCTGGCAAAACCGGGCGTTTAATTCCAAAAAATTAAATGCAAAAAACCGGGGAACATCCGACCAAATCTGAGTAAAGTTTATTCATAATTAGAACAAAATCAGAAAGAGATAGGAGGAAATCATTTGAAACTTTACTTTTTCGTCGAAGCGCATAAAACTGTGGTTCATGCTTCTAATTTTTTTTAATTTTTTTTGATTATTTTTGCAAACCATGTGAAAAAATCCAGGCAAAACCGGGCTGTTTTTAATACAGCTTAGTTCAATTATAAATGGGACAGTAACGAATACGTGTAACTCAAAAACCATTCGTTTGATGGAAATACTTTCCATCCAGGGAATGAAAGTAATCTTATTATAATTCATGGAAAAATTTGAAAAAAAATTATATTTTTTTTGTAAGAAAAATGTCTACTTTATTCTTGGTATCTCCAATCAACCGACGCACCCTTTTTCCTGTCATGATATTGATCAGGTTTTCCAACTTATACGTCGTCTAATCTGTATTTTGGGTGGCTGCATCCTCCTCTTTAAATTTCTGCTACTTTTCGGTCCAATACTTCTCTTTTAAAAGAAACTGGGGGCAATTTAGTGGATCGTGTTTCGAAATTAACGAAGCTTGAAAATTTTTGAGCCAATTCAAAGCGTTTTTAACGGCATGTCGGCTTGCAAAATCTGATAATCTATATATATAAAAATGAATTTCTGTCTGTCTGTCTGTCTGTCTGTCTGTCTTTCTGTCTGTTCCCTATAGACTCAGAAACTACTGAACCGATTTACGTGAAACTTGGCAGGTGGGGGTATTGGAGGCCGGGGAAGGTTCCTATTATAGTTCGGGACCCCTCCCCCTAACAGGAAGGGGGGGAGGGGCCTCCCAAACAAAAGACAATTTTTTGCATAACTCGAGAACCAATCAAGCAAATGGTATCAAATTTGGCATGGGGTGGTATTTGGGAATTGAGAATATTTCAATGAATATAAGGTACCCCTCCCTCCTCTCAGTGGGGTGATAGAAAGGGGGGAGGGGGGCTACCTTACAATTTTTTATGTAACTCGAAAACTATTCAAGATATTGGATCCAAATTTGGCATGGGTAGGTATTTTGATACGAAAAATATTTCAATGATTACCCCTCCCTTTTTGCAGTTGAAAGGGGGAGGGGCCTCTTTGATATTTTTTTACATAACTCAAAACTTATAAAGCAAATGGAACAAAATTTGTCATGGGAAGGTATTTGGATACGAAAAATATTTCTATGATTGTTTGAAACCCCTTTCTCTTTTCAGTAGGGAGATATAAAGGGGGGAGAGGCCCTCTTTTTAATTTTTTAATAACTCAAATACTAATCAAGCAAATGGAATCAAATTGGGCATGGGCGGATATTTGGGAACGTGACATGTTCTATTGATTGTTTGAGATCCCTTCCTTCTTCCAGCGGGGAGAAAGGAAAGAGGGTGGGAAGTTCCATACAATTTTTATTGCATAACTCAAGAACTACAACAGCCAATGGAACCAAATTTGGCATGGAACGATATTTGGGTACGAGAAATGCTTCTTTGAATATTTGGTATCCCTTAATCCTTTGGCTAGTGAAGTAGACAATGTGCAACTCGAGACCCCATACACCCAACCTTCGGGTAGTGGTCATATCACCTCTTGTCTGCAACTCCGATTCTCTACCTCCCCGTGGTACTAGCTGGGGTGCGAGCAACCTTAGCGGAGATCGGGTACCCAACCCCGGTGGATGCTTTGGTCGCATGCAGAATGAGTTAGGGGGCTTCGTACGCGTCTGTTCTCCATGTTAGGGGCGGCGTGCGGAGTGCAACAACGTCCTGGTGGTGTTCGGGACCCAAAACAGCAACATCACGACGGTCCTCCTGCGAGATAGTGGGGTTAGCTGCGGGCCTTGCGAGCCTGTGACTACTAAAAAACATAAGCAACGAATAACGAACAACAAATTTCGGATGGAAATCGGCAAAGACCCACGCGACGAAAAGGGACTAGCGATTGGAAACTTGGAACATGGAACTGCCGATCTCTAAATTTTGTGGGCAGTACCCACGTGCTCTCCAACGAATTGAAGAGCCGCAAATTCGACATCGTAGCGCTGCAGGAGGTATGCTGGAAGGGCTCCACGGTACGAACGTATCCAGATGGTCGTGCCATCTACCAGAGCTGCGGCAACACACACGAGCTTGGAACAGCTTTTATAGTGATGGGAAAGATGCAAAAGCGCGTGATCGGGTGGTGGCCGATCAACTCACGAATGTGCCGGTTGAGAATCAAGGGCCGGTTCTTCAACATCAGCATCATCAACGTGCACAGCCCTCACCTCGGAAGTACCGGTGACGACAAAGACGAATTCTACGCGCAGCTGGAACGTGAATACGACCGTTGCCCAAAACATGATATCAAGATCGTCATCGGGGATTTCAATGCTCAGGTCGGCCAGGAGGAGGAATTTAAACCGACAATTGGAAGGTTCAGCGCGCACCAGCTGACCAACGAAAACGGCCTCAGACTCATTGATTTCGCCGCCTCCAAACGAATGGCCGTACGTAGTACCTTTTTTCAGCACCGCCTCCCACACAAGTACACCTGGAGATTACCGTACCAAACTCAATCACAGATCGACCACGTTTTGATCGACAGCCGGCACTTTTCGGACATCATCGACGTCAGATCCTGTCGGGGCGCCAAAATCGAGTCGGACCATTATCTGGTGATGGTGAAGATGCGCCCAAAACTCTCCGTAGTGAACAACACGCGAAACCGGCGCCCGCCTCGGTTAAATATCGCGCGACTGAAGCAACCTGAGGTCGCGGCGGACTACGCGCAATCGGTCGAAGCAGCGCTGCAGGCAGAGGGCGAGCTTGACGAAGCCCCTCTCGAGGACTGTTGGGATACCATCAAAACAGCCATCAACAGTGCTGCGGAGAACGTCATCGGTTATGTGGAGCGATCTCGACGGAACGACTGGTTCGACGAGGAGTGTAGGAGGGTGATGGACGAAGAGAATGCCGCGCGGGCGGCAGTAGTGCAAAGAGGCACCCGTCGAAATGTGGAAAATCACCGACAGCGGAAGAGGCAGCGAGTCCAACTTTTCCAGGAGAAAAAGCGCCGCCTGGAGGAGGAGGAGCTCCAGGAGCTGGAGCAGCTGCATCGGTCCCAAGAAACACGAAAGTTCTATCAGAAACTCAACGCATCCCGCAAAGGCTTCGTGCCGCAAGCCGAAATGTGCCGGGATAAGGACGGGGGTATCCTGACGGACAATCGTGAGGTGATCAAAAGGTGGAAGCAGCACTTCGATGAACACCTGAACGGCGCACATGCAGGAGATCAAGACGGTGGGGGAACGTACATCGCCGGCGTAGCCAACGACGAAGAGGAGCCACTCCCAACGATGAGTGAAGTTAAGGAAGCCATTCGCCAGCTGAATAGAAACAAGTCGGCTGGGAAGGATGGCATCGCAGCTGAACTCATCAAAATGGGCCCGGACAGGTTGGCCGATTGCCTACACCGGTTGATAGTCCGGATCTGGGACATAGAACAGCTACCGGAGGAGTGGAAGGAGGGGGTAATATGCCCCATCTACAAGAAGGGCGACAAATTGGACTGTGAGAACTACCGAGCGATCACTGTCCTCAATGCCGCCTACAAAGTGTTGTCCCGAATCCTACTCCGCCGCCTCACGCCACAAGCAAACAGATTCGTGGGAAGTCATCAGGCCGGCTTCATGGAGGGACGGTCTACGACGGACCAGATATTCACATTACGGCAAATCCTCCAAAAATGCCGTGAACACCAAGTCCCTACGCATCATCTATTCATCGACTTCAAAGCCGCATACGACACGATCGACCGTAACGAGCTATGGAAAATCATGGACGAGAACGGCTTTTCCGGGAAGCTAATCAGACTGATCAAGGCGACGATGGATGGAACGCAGTGCTGTGTGCGGATTTCGGGTGAATTGTCGAGTTCATTCGAATCGCGCAGGGGGCTTCGACAAGGTGATGGTCTATCCTGCATGATGTTCAACGTGGCGCTAGAAGGTGTTATTCGACGAGCGGTGGGCGAAATGCGGGGCACGATTTTCAACAGATCCAGTCAACTTATCTGCTTTGCTGATGACATTGATATAGTCGGCAGATCATCTGCGGCGGTGGAGGAGATCTACCGCAAACTGAAACGCGAAGCAGGAAGGATTGGGTTGATGATTAATACGTCCAAGACGAAGTACATGCTGGCCTGCGGATCCGAGACCGACCGAACCCGCTTGTCCAGTAATAACAAGGTCATGATCGACGGCGACGAGCTGGAGATAGTCGAAGACTTTGTCTATCTCGGCTCACTGGTGACCGCAGACAATGACACAGCCGTGAGATCCGGAGGCGAATTATCAGCGGAAGTCGTGCCTACTATGGACTCCACAAGCAACTGCGGTCGAGAAGACTTTGCCCTCGTACGAAGTGTAACCTGTATATGACGCTTATTAGACCGGTTGTTCTCTACGGGCACGAGACATGGATATTGCTCGAGGAGGACCTGCGTACACTCGGAGTATTCGAGCGACGAGTGTTAAGAACCATCTTTGGCGGCGTACAGGAGAACGGAGTGTGGAGGCGAAGGATGAACCACGAGCTCGCGCGACTCTACGGCGAACCCAGTATCCAGAAGGTGGTGAAAGCTGGCCGGATACGCTGGGCTGGACATGTTGCGAGAATGCCGGACGACTGTCCTGCAAAACAGGTGTTCGCTACGAATCCGGTAGGAACAAGACGAGCGGGGGCGCAACGAGCGAGGTGGTTAGACCAAGTGGAGCGTGATCTGGCGAACGTGGGGTGCCCGAGAAATTGGAGAACGGTTGCTATGAACCGAGTGAATTTTAGGAATTATGTTCGTCAAGTTATGTCGTGAGACGGAATACTATGTAAATAAAAATAAATAAATAATCCTTCAAAAAGGTGGATGGAAAGGGGGAGGGGCGGTCTCCCTTACAATTTTCAGTATAACTGGAGATCTGATCGAGTAAATTTGAACCATATTTGGCATGTGAGGCTATTTGGATACGAGAAATGTTTCTATTATAAATTGAAGCCCCACCTTTTTTCAGCGGACAGATATAAAGGGGAAAGGGGGGATACCATACATTTTTGAGTACAAAACATCTTATATATAAAAATGGAAGCGTTTTCTTTGTAATAGCATCACGTATAAACGGTTGGTCGGAATGAAGTAAAATTTGGTATCCGCGGGTTTTTTGGGTCAGAGATGGGTTGTATAATAGTTTCAAGAATCTCACTTTTTATGGAAGGGGGGTTCCCATACTAAATCAACTTTAAATGGGAAAGCCGTACAATTTAGTACGATTTTCAAAAAATTCGATTCGCGAGCACGATGAAGTTGAGGACGTGTGGATGAAACAAAACATTTATTACGATTTATTTATTTAAAGGTAAAACGAAGTTTACCGGGTCAGCTAGTAACTAAATAAAACTAACATGAGATTGAGCTTAAAGTATAATCAGTTAGTATAGATCGTAGGTTGCGAAGCGTACATACAAGATTACTCTTTCTAGCCTTTTAAAATCAGCGAAAACCAAAGTTTTCGTTTTGAAAAATTTTTTTTTCTTCCACAGAAACAGAATATTGGCAAATCATTGTTTTCCTTGCAAAATAACTAGAAATCGCTAAAATTACTTTGAAATAGGGTTTTTCGCAAGTTTTGTCGTTCATCTGAAATCATCTATCTCATTGCCTCGATACCGGCTATACAGCTTACGAGCTCCGGGACTAGCGAACATTGGTTGTTTGAGGTAAGGCAACATTTTCAGCTTATCGGAGAAAAATTTGCGGGACATTTCAGCGATCTACACTTAAGTTTTCGCTTATTAAAAATTAAAAATTCTAGTAGGGGAGAGGCAGGCTAAATGCGCATACTAAGGAGAATACTTATTTGCTCCTATTGTTCTTACTGAAACTAAAACTCGAAGCGGTGATGGCGCACCCGCCCAACCAAACGATTTCAACTTTGTGGACATTTTTAACAGTTTTTGCATGCTTTTCCACCACTTATACGGAGTAATTCTTTGAATAATCAACAGGTTCGTCAGCTATCATTTTGATAGTAGTGGATTTTTAAGGCAGCTGTGCAAAATTATTTATTTCTTTTTATTTTACTTCGTAATTATCTCAAGAATGCGTAAAATTCAAATTATGAAAAAAAAATGGTCGGGTAGTACTTTTCACAGGCAGCAAAATGCTGTTTTGAATGTCCAATTACTAGTAAATGATACTGGCAAACCGAAATGTCCCATTTATAAAAGAACTAAGCTTTAAAAGTTAATAACGACGAAGAATCTATGAAACAAAAAAAACCCTACGAAAAAAATTTGAATAGTCTGTTATGCAACTCATCATTTAGAAGTTTCGTTTCGCAACTGTTGGCAGAAGCAAAATTATCGGCAAATAAATGACATATTTTTTAACAAAAGGTACATAGTGATCTGAAAATTTACGAGATTTGATGAATAGCCTAAAGTCTATCTAACCACATTCTGCCGCTAGTGAAAAATCTTTCTCAATCATGAAATTTTGGACCAAGAATCAGAAAATATTGTCGGTTAAAATACTTAGTTTTTGGGTGTAGTGTTGAGTCGAAGCGAGAAAAGTTATCACGTAAATTGTTATGGACTGGTGTTTTCACTTATCTCGCTTTATGGGGTAAGTGAGGACGGTAGATTTTCCCTTTGATTTATCAGGAAATTTTCAACAAATTTGTTTTTTCTTGGTTGAATACGTTACTTTATTGCTCGAACCGTCCAAAATTTTTGAAAAAGTTCATGGTACTTGTAGAGAATATTGGCATAATGAAATGAAATAATTTAATATGAAAATCTGCAAATTTATATATACTGAAAAGATAATACGAAATCGTTATTTATCTCGGTGTATATTGCAGAAGTATCCCTAGCGAGAAAAATTCAGAGAATTAAAGAGAAAAAGAAATGAATGATTTTGAATTGAGAAAAGGAGAGAGAAAGATTTGAACTGATGTACGACGTCGAAAAGGAAAACAATACTTGAAGTTAGTCTATTGACGAAATTTAGTGCGAACAGTCGGCGTTTTGTTTATGTAAAATAAAATGTGTAATTCAGCTTAAGTAAAATATAGACAAGGTTACGACAATGGCGCAGTCGTGTCTCCACGATGGTAAGTAAATAAAGGCTGTTACAGTGGAAATGCATGGTTTGCGCCTGATAGCGCAATATTTAAACGTTATATTGGTTTTGCGTGACGCCATTTTGTGTAGGTTCAATGTGGCTTTAAAAGTTCATTTAAGATTGTTTAGTTCATTAAAAATATTAACTACATTTCAGTTACATGAGGTAAACAAAAAAACCAAAAATTTCGATTGGAAAGTGAAAGAATTTTATTAAAATCTTAAAGCTACAAAAAAAAAGAAAAACCTAAAACAAAATGGAGCTCTGATTGGCTGGGAAAAAAAACAGCGACCCGGTTCGGCAGAACCCGAGGTGACGCTCTGCTTGATTACAAAAAGAAAGCGACCCGGTTCCCTAGAACCCGAGGTGACGCCATAATTAGTTGAGGAAAAGCGACCCGGTTCCCAAGAACCCGAGGTGACGCTCTGCTTGGTTATAAAAAAAAAGCGACCCGGTTCCCTAGAACCCGAGGTGACGCCATAAAGGAGGAGCGACCCGGTTCCTTAGAACCCGAGGTGACGCCATAAAGGAAAAGCGACCCGGTTCCGAAGAACCCGAGGTGAAGCTCTGATCACTCACGATAAAGCGACCCGGTTCCCTAGAACCCGAGGTGACGCCATAAAGGGAAGCGACCCGGTTCCGAAGAACCCGAGGTGACGCTATGATTATTAAGAAAAAAAGCGACCCGGTTCCGAAAAACCCGAGGTGACGCTCAGATTACTTACGAAAAGCGACCCGGTTCATTGGAACCCGTGGTGATGCTTTGCTTTGCTACAATAAACTTACGTTACTGTTCCGGTTTTTACGATCATGTGATCAGTAATTTACGTTAAGTGTGCTCAAAAAACGATAATTTGCAGGCAGGGTTTAGTTTTCATATCCTGTTGGAAAGGTTATTGTCACTTTAAGGTAGGAGCCTCTCAATTTAATTTTGAGATCTTAGTTCGTAATTGGAGATCGAAATTGCAGAATTAAGACTGCAAATTCAAACGAATGGTGAATCACTAGCTGCAGTATATGATCTAGGTCTTATCAGGTGACTAAATAGGAATTAGGATTGTAGCTCTATTTATTTTGTATTGGTTGGATATCAGTTGACAGATCGATGACGAAATATGAATCGAAAATTCAATTCAAAGTTTTGTTTTATTTTGAAATCTGGGTCCCAATTTTAAAACGAGTGGGAAGTAGGGTTGGAGTCTATTGGCTTGGAAGCCTAATTTGAATTCAGATTTTCGATTTGTGGTTCATTCGAGGATGCAAACGTTAAGCTTCGTAACCTGAAGAACGAGGAAAAACGCGCGCGACGCTTGTGATAACTAGTGACGCGATAAACCACCTGGTTCTGGTCTAATAAGGGACCTGAGGTGCCGCTGTGTTGATTTATTAGAGTAATGTCGAATCACAACTATAATTGTTAGCGGCCTGGTTCCGACATGAGGTGACCCTCGTAATGACTAACTAAAATAAGTTAAACCGAGATACTGAACCTGGGGCGAAACTTATGAGGAATTCCTTGACACTAGGTTCTGACGAATTCAGAAAACAAAATTGAATATAATTAAATTCTTAGAGGATTGGTTAAGAATTTATTCTAACAAAAGATACTGAAACAGCCCAAATAAAAAAAAAAAGTTGGCTTAAATTGGAATTGTGTCAAACAAACGAAAAGCATTGGTTTCATTAGGAGAGTAAGTTTTAGGAAAGATCTCCAGAATAAAGTAACGGTGCAAAATGGTCATTGATAGATGAACCAAGTTGGGACTTTAATTCCAAACTGCATCATTGACAACACAACAACAAACAAACAAATTACTATAACGTTTTCGTCAACGATTGTCATGGGGGTCGGGCGCACTGGATTTTGACAGCTGAACAGAGTGAAGGAAAATGTAAACAAATGATGCATGGAAACAACATTTTTTAACGTAAAATTTTGAAACATCTGAAGAATTTTCACAAAAACTGGTGAAAGGGAAAGTTCGGAAAACTATTCAAGATTCTTTTTTTGCTTTTTTTGTTTTTTAAAACGTATTCTCAAGGTGAGTATTATGTGATTGAAGTCAGTGCTTTCAAATGGTATTAGAAAACAAGCTTTTTTAAAAAGTGAATTTATAAATGAAAAATTATCAGTTTTCAATTTTTTTCAACTTTATATTCATAAGAAATAGTTGAATAATCGTATATAAGCGAGTTTTGGTTGTGTTAAGCCGTCAAGGTATCGTAAATTGGCTTGAAAATTGATTAATTTTTTTAGGTTTTCTTTGTTATTTTTGGATTGGTTCAGTTGAAAATAAGCTCAAAGGTAAGTAAATTAATACAAAAATCAGCATTCATTATACAAAATTTATTATTATTTTTATATTATACTATATGCTACACTCAAAAAATGTACTTTTCATGTCTAATTAAATAATTTTAAAACCATAATATCAACAAATCTTAGACATGCTAGTTATTTGTACTTGATGTAAAATTTAAAAAGAATCTCATTTTAAAAGTAATTGAATATTGAACCGATCGTTTGTTTTTTTTCATAATTTTTTTTGCCAAACATATTGTGAGGCCATATGAAATTGATTATCGGATGTGATGAAGCATCGTTCTTAAATAATTGTATATTTAATTACTGAACTTTTTTCTATTCATTCCTGATAACTATTTTAACTTTTTCAAAACTTTTTAAGTGTTCGGAAATATGATCATTTTTACGTTATTAAAATAACCAAATTGTAACCGAATGAACTTAGTTGAATGGACAACACAAACTGTAACCTTCCATTCGCATATAGTCATTATTCGCTTTCATCTTTGAGCTTAAAAACATTTTATATGAAATTTTTGGCTGCTGCAAAACTGTTAAAGTAAATAAATTAGAATACACCTAGGTCATTTGACCTTTATGTACATTCCAGAACGATTAAAGCGGTTCCGCTAGAGAATTAGTTTTGTGCTCATATGCATGTTTTGGTCAATGAAATCAGTGATTTTTATATGTTAAAAAATTTGGTAGTTTCAAATTTCAAAATACTACCAAAAATCATTTTGCAACTAGTTATATCTCTTTTAACTTTTAGTGAAAAAAAAAACGGGGAGGGTTAAAGAAAAAATTCATCATAAAATAATGTTTTTTGTGGGGTTCCATAAAGCGATGAATTAAACATGCATTTTATTTTAAGCATCTGTAACTATATAGTAGTATAAATTTTTACAAACTATACGAAATTTGAATCTACTTACGTTGAACAACAAACTTGTAGAAAAAACGGACCAAAAAAACCTTTTTAAACTATTGAAATAACTGTTTGAAAAACCTAATAAATATGCTCACTTTGTTTACACTTGAGCTCACTCTGTTCGTAAATATCACAGCTGGCAGCAGTGCAGCTGGACTGAAGCGAATTGGCGTTGGAAGCAGTTCCTAACTAAGAGACATAAGCGAGGTAAGGAAACATCTTAGTCAGTGTCAATAGCAGATCTTTACACTAAGTGAGTAAGATTGTAATGATTCACAAAGATTTGCTCCATCTTAGCAGAAAGGCCAAGTTTGGTTTGGCCATAACGAGATTTTAATTCTGATTTAGTAATTCGACTTGGGATTTGGATTTTGAAGGTTTAAACATTGTGTAACTACTTGTTCATTATCCTTCCCCGACACCTGTACCAGTCACAAAAAAATAAGCATCACGGAATCTACGAGCTTTGTTTAATAGTGGCTGACTCTTCTAAGCCAGGTTTTGCCGTTCAGGAGTGTAACGGTTGTCAAAGTGGATTGGTGACGGGGTCCTGAATTTGTCATATCGGGAAAGTGTAAAGGCAGTAGTGTCAGATACCGGATGCTACACACGTGGAGTGATATGAATTCGTAACGAGGATTAGCGCATAAACACAGAACAAAATAAAAAAAAATGGTCTAGTTGCATATTTTCTGGGTGCGAACAAGTTTTTTTAGCTCTATCATCCTTAACGCTCGTCACAAAAAAAAACTAAATCATCGATAATGTCGGACGCATAGAGATGATAGAAATTCCTTAATTCCCACTAAAAGAGAAAAAAAAACCTTTCTGTGATGCTCACTCCAAAGGGTTCATATGAGTTTTTCTCTGAAAATGCAGCGAAATCCTCCAACATCCGGTTTTTTTAACTAAAGCTGGAGCTTTTTGAGCTAACCCAGTTTCAGAGTTTTCGCTTTTGTTCGGAATGGAGTCAGTAATTTTCGTCGTTCTTCTCAAGATTCTGTTACTAGAATTTTCCAACCGCTTTGCCTGAAACGAGGACGTAAGGCGTTGGGCGAAGCCGTCGTTTCTTTTCTCATGTCCGTGTTGACTGGTGGCCGATTCTTCCGTATGTGTTCCGTGCCCATCGGCTGTGGGGTGGCTGGATTCGGATCATTTGTTGAATGGCCTACCACGGATTCACAAGGATAGCCTTATTTCTCCTACACAATCGTTTGTTGATGCCACACTGTTTCGGATACCCTACAAATTGATGAGATTTTATCGGAAATTTTTGCTGTTGCAAATTGCAACGATATGTTGTTGTTGTTGGGTTTTGAATTTTTGGCCTGAGGAACGATGCCTCATATCGCCACCTTCGTAGAATGGTCGTTTCAGTTAGAGATCACTTGGTCAAACTTGACCAAGTGCTGTTCCCATTTCGTTAATAACTTCTAATATCACCAGAAGTCCATCATCTTCGCCTGGCGCTGTCGTGTATTTCGTGAGTTTATTGAATGCTTTATTAATCACTGATTTAAAATTTTCTCTTTGATTTGCCAACTCTAGCAATTTTTTGTCCCATCGTTTACGCAATTCAATGTATCGTTGTACGGGCATCTGTTGTTGGTCTTCCGTTTCAATATCTTGCGACTCTGTGTGTGTTTTTCTTCTCTTCGGTTGTATGGTACATTCTTCAACATTTTCAATGGTTGGCTTCGTTGTTGTTTTGGATATTATTTCTGGCTTGTTTGTTGTTTTCTCTACTGGAATTTGCAGAAGACATAGGCTTTTTTGGTTGAACGGGCTGTTTTTGAACCGACTTAACCTTTTTTGCGGCCACTGTAGCAAAACTTTCGTATATGGTTGGGAATTCCCTCACGTTAGAGAGCACATCAAAGCCATTTTGAGTTTCTAGCCTGAACTCATCTTTGGCTTCCTGGTATGTCAAATTTTGACATGCCATTAGCTTTTTAATAGCAGCTTGTTTAGCTCGTTCCGGACACTTTGGATCAGACGCTTTGTGATTATTCTTACAGTGTACACATTTTGTTGATTTCCCACAATTTTCGATGTCGTGGTCTTCTTCTTCTGCGTTACCACAGTTGTTGCATCGTTTTCTGCCTTTACAGTTATTCGCTATGTGCCCGTAACGAAGGCAAGCATAGCACATAATGGCTCGAGTCACATATGGCTCAACTTTCATATTCACAGAGTAAACTCTTACAAAATCTGGGAGCTTGTTTGAGCGAAATACAACACCTACCTTTCGAATTGGAACTTTAACTTCATTAACCCAACGGTGCATCTGGAAGATCTCCACAATATTCTTAGTTGTTTCAATTTCGTTCTGCAATTCATTGACATTAATGTCTTCCGGGATTCCACTAATCACTCCTTTTACCGAAACAAAACCTTTCGGTATGTATGCTGAATATTTCTTCAGCTGTAAATTTTTGCAATTTACAAGCCTGTTAGCCTCCTTCCATTCATCAAAATAGACCAAAACTTTCGATCGACCTATTTTTCTGATGTCCATAACTGTTTTACAAAACCCGTTTTGTTTCAGCATCATTCCAACCGAGATCTTGTTGATGCCAGGCGGTTTCAGTTCTTCTTTTTCATTTGCACCTTCTTCCTTTTCATCTGCAACCTTTTCCACTATCACTTTATATGGGCCGATATCACTGTGTGCAAAAAGAAATTTTTCAAATGTTCTTTTTCCGCCATCTTTTTTCCCGTTTTGCGGCGTCCTTTCATCACTTGTACAACCGACATCCATAGGTGCCCCTAATGGGGCACCTACCCCTACACTCATTTCGATAAATTAGTAGTCAAACTATCAATAATCTTTTCAACACTGCTTATTATTTAAACAAAATTCAAAATTCGGATCTTGATTCTAATTTCGCTTCCTAAGAAGAACAGTTACGTGTGTGCGCTACGGCGGCTCAAACTAGAATGCGATTGCAACGATATGATCGAGCCAAAATAAACAAATAATACACGCCAGCATAGTTCTAGGCATTCCGATTTAAATATAACTCCCAATGCTGTCGGAACAAGGGGTTCTTTCAAAATCATTATAATTGCTTTGCACTGAAAAAAACGAGTATATAAATACAAAGAATTCCAAAACCATGAATAATAATAATAATAAAACGTTAAGTATTGTTATTTTGGTCAAATATTCAGATTGGTTTTTATTTGGTCGAAGAGTAGGGATGAAGGGCAATGTAGAGAATATTGGCATAATGAAATGAAATAATTTAATATGAAAATCTGCAAATTTATATATACTGAAACGATAATACGAAATCGTTATTTATCTCGGTGTATATTGCAGAAGTATCCCTAGCGAGAAAAATTCAGAGAATTAAAGAGAAAAAGAAATGAATGATTTTGAATTGAGAAAAGGGCCCTTATTCTGCGCCGCGAGTGACGTGATGATAGTCGAGTCACCCAAGTCACTCTATTCCAGCAGTCGGTTTAGGTGAGGATTGTCACTTCGGATGAACTTTGTGAGTTCTTACCTTATTATCGTAGTCACCGTGGGTGGGAATTGCCGCATTCGGGTGACGATTTTAGGTGAGGATTGTCGGTATGGATGTAGGTACCGACGAGGAATGCATTTTAACAAAAATTCATGTCAAAAGAGATTTTAAATGATAAAAGGGATACGATAACCTTTGTACTGAAAGAAAAAACTTGTTTGATAAGTTTTCAACCTCATTTGAAGCATTTAAAATTGCAAAGTTAAAAAAGTGCAACCAAAAACGGATTCTGGGTTTTACATTTTGCAATCGGAATATTAATATGCAAATTCGATTGAATTTTATCCAAAATCTGAACCTGGAATGCTAATTGGAATCTGCAGCTAAGGCCTTGATTTTTGTATCAAAATTCCAACCTGAAAATTTTCTTGTTTAATGAAATTAATTATGATATAAACAATAACAGTTAATTGTTTGCATTCAGCAAGTTCGTTAAAAAGTGTCCCCATAAAACCGACTTATGGACTTTTTTTTTTGTAAATTCTTTATTTGAAACGGCTCATACCTTTAGGCTTTAAGGAGCCAAACTCATTTTGTTTGATTACAATTGTGTGCTTATATCTAGTTCACTTTTTTATGAAAAGATAGAAGATAGATAGGGAAATGTGAAAATAAAAAGAATTATAGACGAAGATCAATAGCTTTTAGGAAAAGATATATTTCGAACATGTAGTCCAAATCTATCACAGCCAGCACATCTCTCACTGGAACATAGGGTGGTTTCCTCGGGCCCTTAGGGAGTCTATTAAATTCGTTCTAGCGACAAGATGGACCTCGCACGACCAAACAATATGCTCGATGTCATGGTAACCTTGGCCGCAACCAACCTTACTTATGGACTTATGGTTAAGTTAATTAAACAGACACATTGAATCATTTTACTTGTTCTTTATTTGTATCAGATTCGAATCATGTTCCATTAACTCCATTAACATTTCAAATATACCTCACTCTTTAAAAAACAAGACGACACATCAAGCACGCCATCATCTGGAGAAAGTTCCAACTATCACGTATAAACACCGACGATCTGAACTGCTTCTGGTGAATTTCTGACATGTAGGTGGTGCTGTTGCCACTTGGCGGTAGTGATGGTGGTACCACTGACCACACTGACTTGACTCTTAGAACAAAAAAAAAACGAAATCGAGTGTCCAGTCAGTATGGTCAGTGGTGGTACTATCAGTGACTTTAGTAGGAACTTCCGTCAGTAGGTGGTGCTGACATGCGTGTCCTGATGAGAAGTATGGAGAAGGCTAACAGTGAGGTATACTGCCGCTCATAGCAAGTCCGTCCCATTTGCGTTTTCATCATTTTTCAGTTTATCGCTGGAAACACTTTAATTTTATCTGTAGTTTCAAGAGAAAACTTTTTTTTCAGTACTTTGTTCTGATGAACATTGAAAAAAACCCCAAGAAATTTTGTCCCTTTGAACGAATGATCGCAAGTCGGTCCCATATGGCATAAATCATCGCATGTCGGTCCCACAGCCATAAGGGCCCAGCAAATGATTTTTCAACAGAATCAAAACAAAAAAATAATCCTTATAAAGCGAAAATCTTTCATTAGCCGTAGCAGTAACACATTCTGTTGATTACTTTGATTAAAAACGCATAAAAGTGCCGAATTACCGTTGGACTTTTTACGATTTTTCAATGCCGTTTTTCTCATTTCAACAAAAACGCAAATGGGACGGACTTGCTATGAGCGGCAGTATATTTGTTTCACTATATTTGCTTACATCCCACATCACATACATACATCGGTATTTTCGGTCTCATTCAAGATTCGGTTTTAAATCCCACAGATCGTCTTTCTAGACGTCAGCACCGATATATCCGGTGTTCCAAGGTTTCTTCTTCCGCCGTATAAATAACGAAGTAATCAACAGACTGGACGGATTAGTTAAATGTGGTTAAATGGATTCCATCGAAAAGCGCAAGACGAACCTGAACACCGATGATACGGCTGATTGTTTCCATGGTCAAAACGATAACCACTAAAATAACCTGTATTTTTTCATTTCGGGAAACCTAAAATAGGTAGACAGAAGTTAGAAATGGTGAGATTAAAAGAAGCAACTTATTTTTCCAACCTGAAATAGCTGCTGAGGTTGTCGCAGATACTCGGAAGCCTTTTTGCGCACCGATTTGTGAGACAGCAGTCGCCCCTGCATGCTGTTCGAGTTTTTGTTGCTCCAGTTTGATGCTGTTTCTGAAATCCGGGCTGGGCTGAAATTTCCACTTTTGTAGCCAAATTTATCCTTTTTTTTCAATTGATCAGCTTGCTAACACCGTACAATCCGATAAATGTCCAGGACGGGGCACAATTTACACTCGTTTATTTTAAATTCAATTTTCAAAACCCGAATAGTAAACACCGGCACAACACAATCAGAACAAATTTCGCCATTTTTCTAGATAGGTTCATCCAATCACTCAGCTCGGAATGAGTATCTGTCACTTGCTGTCACCTCACTTAAAACGACTGTCGGAATAAGGTGACAAGAGTCGAGTGACGGTGGAGTGACTCGCAAACTGTCACGTCACTCGCGGCGCAGAATAAAGGCCAAGGAGAGAGAAAGATTTGAACTGATGTACGACGTCGAAAAGGAAAACAATACTTGAAGTTAGTCTATTGACGAAATTTAGTGCGAACAGTCGGCGTTTTGTTTATGTAAAATAAAATGTGTAATTCAGCTTAAGTAAAATATAGACAAGATTACGACAGTACTATTAGTGAGTCATCTTTCAATGATTATTGTGTGTAATTTATGTTGCAACACACGAGATCCGATTTTATCGAAAACGTATAATTATTCCAGAACAAACAAGAACTTTATCCAACTTTTCATGATCCGAATCTAAATTGTATTGGATGAAGGAGAGAAAATTGAAAAAATGTGTAAACATCAAATCTGTATAAAGCCGTCCAGACTTACCCCAGGTAGGGATTGGAGACAAAATTTTAGTTTTTTGTAGATCAACGATTTTTTCTTTATTTTTAACAGCCATTTCTTTTCCTAACTGATTATTTCGAATGCAAGGATTTTTTCAATGTAGAGATTTTCGTCAAAAGCCAGCTAGTTTACAAGAAATTTGCGATTGAAAAAGATGCACATCAACTCGACATCGTAACTGAAAATATAATATTACCAAAAAGTCGCTGTAAACATCCATTATTGTCGGAATCGTATCTTTTTCACAGTTATTGGATAGATTACAAGTAAATTTAACATTCTGCATTAAATATTTTGAAAAAAAACTGCGCACATCATTGTTTTAATAGCCATCGTCCACACTTACCCCGGTGTACCTTAGATAAGGTTGCGTATGCAGTAGAATTTATATATATAGGTACTATCAGAGAGAATCGATGAAAATGCTTTAAGAAATAACGAAGATACCCAAAACGTCAAGTTCAAACATCGATTTCAAGTGACTCAGTCACTGTACCTAAGCGACTGAGTGACTCAGTCACAAAATTAGAGAATAACCCTTAAAGTTTCTGATGTTCTTATTACTAAGGAGATATAAAGAACTTGTTGTAACTTTGTCACTGAATTGTTTGTTGTGAAGATCTACAATTGTTAATTTGAATGTTAAGAGCTCGCAAATTCTGAAATTGCTAAATGTATTTCTTTATATACTTAGAATATTTGTTTCTATATCAGATCACGTAATGTTCAAACTGCAGTGGATGTATGAATTTTACCCTAAGTTTGGAAGTATTCAAATATTTAGAAGATAGACCGCCTCTTTGATCTGAACAAGTATTTGGGCTTTCGGGAAAATAACTAGCAATAATTCATCTAAAATTATCAATTAATTGTTTTATCTAAGCGGATCAAACAAGTTGGGGAAAAAACTTACTCCTAAGTCGCAAATGGCAATTAATCACACACTGCACAAACGTACTCTCAGCCTCAGCATACCATCACAAGCAGCAGCAGCAGCATCATCATCATCATCATCAGGGAACGATGTGGGTCCATCGTTCCCATCCTTTCATCCTTACACCCACCCACCCACACACTCATTTGGTCCCCTCGTCCGGTCGCCCTCGAGGCCACCAGCCAGCTTCGGAACGATCCGCCGGAAATAAGTCTTCCTCGGCGACGGGCGTCAGCGCGTGCTTTTGATTATCCCCGTTCCCCATCGGTTGCATTTCCCGTGGCTGATGATGCTGATGATTATTTTGATGACGATTTTCATCCCAACGATGGGGTGGCGAGCTTTGGTACGAATCCCCGGTGGTGGGTGGCTGCTGCTGCAGTTGATTGTACCCATTCTCCGGCGACGAGGCGCTGCTGCTATTGCTGCCGGTCGGAACTCCTGCTGAAGGCTCTTCCGGTTCCCCCTGTTGCTGATGCTGATGATGATGGGGATGATGACGATGACGTAATACTTTGGAGATTCCGGACCTGCCACCACCGCCGCCACCCCCCGAAAGCACCGTTATCGATCGATAGCGGAAGCAGACGAATACGGCAAATATGGTCAGGGCACACCAGCTCATGCCGTAAAGAAGATTGTACCGGCCAGCAGCGAACAAGATCCAGTGGAGCAGCTGCAAGATGGTGGCGAACGTGGACAAGATGGTGCTGTGATGGGTGGAAGTGGAGAGAAATGGAACGTGAAAATTAATATCTTATTCAAAAAAGTCTAGTTTTGCTAGACTTATTATAAATGTACCAAGATTTCTGTCATTCGAGTTATTTTGGTGAAAAAGGTACACCTTTTGATGTACCAAATTTTACTGTCATCTTCTTTAATCCCATTTTTTAAAACCAGGTACATGAAACCCAGTATGAATATAATTTCGTTATTCTTAGAAATTCATGAGCCTAAGAAAAAAAATCACACTCAAATATCATGTGAACCAAATGTCAGGGCCGTAGAAGAACTGGCTCATGGAAGGGAACATATAACATTTTTTGCTTGAATAGTGCATACATAAAAAAATAGTAAAAAGGTTAAGTTAAGTTAAATTCGGGTTAAGTTCTTTTATATAAATAGATATAAATTAAGAATCTTTATGGATTTTCGAAAATAAGTCCTAAAAGTTTCCAATTTTTTAAAGCTTTAAAAATAAATGAGGGATCTTGAAGGTTTCATTTAAAGGAAAACTTTAAAGAAAATGTATCAAATATTAAGGAATAAAGTAAAAGAATAAGTTTGGAGTTCAAATCTGATTTATTTCAACTCTCGAAAATTCAATATATTCAAATTTTAGTTTTAGTAGATCTTTGGTTTTGAAGTATCTTCAATAAAAATAATGTCAATCAACTAAAAAACAAAAAACATTTCTGGCTGAATTCAAGTTATTTTATCAACACAAAATTATCATAATTTATTTATTTAATTTTGAAAAAGATTGTAATAATTAGATTCTTCAAAGAAAGTTATCTTGAAAATTACTTAAAATCATATTTTCTATAAGTGATTTTCACCTGTTTTGTAATGTTTTCTTGGGCAATTTTGAATTTTTTTTATTGAGTTCTGCATTCTGAACCTGAATAAAAATTAAAAATTCCTTATTTGAAATCAATTTTTTAATCTAAATTAAAAACAAAATTTCCCAATAGTTATGAACCAAAACGAGCATTTTATAACAGAATCCTAAACCAGAAATTTCTTTTTTTTGATCATTTGATTTTCTATTTGAATTCTTCCTTCAATAATTTATTCGTAATTCAACTTGTGAATCGAAATGAAAGTTCCGAATGACAAAACTCTAATATTTCAATTCTGGATCACCATTGGGAAGTTTTTTGTGAGTCCTTCATAAGAATTAAGAGTGAGAATTTCAAATCCAAATATTAAAAATCTAATATATAAAGATGAGTTGGACTATATATGTTTGTTTGTATGCACCTTACCCAAGTAACAATTTTAGCTTTATTTTGGTCAGCAAAATTTCGTTTGGACTATCGCATTAATCTTCATAAAAAGCTAAAGCGCATTTTATAACATCACCTGGACTCTAATAAAGCCAAAATCAGGCTATTTGGCCCTACCCTAGAAACGTCATCAAGACGTATCATTGTTGGTCATCAATGTTGGTCATCAAAGCTTTTAAAAAGCTATTATTAAACATGTTAGAAATTTTTGTTTTTTTTCGATTCTGTGAGTTCTCGGAGTTTTTTTTATTTTTTCCAGCAACCATAATGGTTGATGAATGATGATTGCATTATTCAGATATGGTCTGGTAAAATTAATAGCTAAAAAACCAATGTTTTAACCATTAAATGAGCGTCTTTTCTACTGCCAGTCAAGATTTTAGGTAAAATGTATATGAAATAGTATCTTAAAATAAATGCGCCTCGTCAAATCTGATGGTCAATCATGATGGTATTGATGAAAAAAAGGCCTGAAAAAATATTTTCCAATGCTTGCATTGTGAATCCATCAACATGGCGTCATTTTGTGCCCTTCGATTTTGCAACCAACATGGCGTGAGTCAATTCATAGTTTTATTATGGTTTAATGATGACCCCAAAAAAAGCTACGATTTGACGTTTCTCTCGCAAGCCAACCAATTACACGCTAAGATTGAGTTCCTCATTTCTAAGTTGTTAATCATTAGTACAGTAAATGAGGACAGACTTTTTGAATGAAAAGGGATTGGTTTTGAATGACCCGTGGAATAAATCATAAGTTGAAGTCAAATTTCGTAATCTGACGCCATCTTGAAATCCAAGATGGCGGCTTCCGCTGAACTTTAAAATTGTGTAAATAACTTGAAACCCCAACAAAATGGGTATCGGGTGAAAGGGCTAAACGAGTAGAAGTCGAATTTCGCTATCAGACGCCATCTTGAAATCCAAGATGGCGGCATCCGCTCAACTTTTAATGCTGTAGATGACAAAAAGTCGCATTAAACCTCCACTATACGGGTATTGAATGAAAAAACTAAGCTAGAAGATGTCGATTTTTTTCTTTCCGACGCCATCTTGGAATCCAAGATGGCAGCTTCCACTGAATTTAAAATGCTGTTAATCAATGAAAATCGCTTGAACAAAACTTTTTTTCATGTAATACTACATTAAAACTACTATTTTAAGACAATTTAGATCATTTTAAATCACTTTTATTATTTTTTCATTATGTGTCTAATGCATTTAGAACTTTTCTTGTTTTATTTATAGTTTTTGATTTTTTTTTGCCATTTATGTAATTCTATTATTCCTATCATGCTATTATGTCTAAATTGTATTGGTCTTATTCTAGCGAAAACTATAAGGTTATGTTGTTTCTGTTAACCGTCTGATTTAGGCACATGTGCCAAATTCGATGTTGCCAAAAACGAACGGGTCTGTATTTTGGTGGTTTTTGTGGGATTTTCAGTCACTTACAGATTTTCAGAGAAACGCGAAAAGAGATATTTGACTTCTATCATTTAGCCTTAGCACCCAATACAATATATTTGGGAATTTCATGCTATTTTCATTCATTTACAGTATTTTTAAGTTCAGCTGAAGCCACCATCCTGGATTTCAAAATAGCGTCAGAATGCAAAAATGAACTTTTTTTAGCTTATCCCAATTGACAAATACCCATATTTAGGAGGTTTCATGCGATATTCAATGATTTAGAGCATTTTTAAAGTATAAAGAAAGCTGCCATCTTGGATTTCAAGATGGCGTAAGATAGCAATATTCGACTTCTACTCGTTAAGCCCTATCACCCACTACCAATTTGGGTTTCATGTCATTTTAAGTCATTCACTACATTTTAAAGTTTAGCGGAAGCCGCCATCTTGGATTTCAAGATGGCGTCAGATAGCAAAATTCAACTTCTACCGTTTGATTTCTTTCAACTTATACCCCTATAATATAGGTTTTCTGCGATTTTCAGTCATTTACAGTATTTTCAAGTTGAGTGGTAGCCGCCATCTTGGATTTAAGATGGCGACGGGCAACGAAATTTGACTTCTACTCGTTTATTACTTTCACCTAATAACCATATTGTGAAGGTTTCACGATATTTTCAGTAATTTACAGCTTTGAAAATAAAAGCGGAAGCCGCCATCTTGAATTAATGATGGCGTCAAGCAATTTTTTTTTCCTACTATTTGGGCCCTTTTACTCAATACTCATATTGTAAAGATATTCATACCACTTTCGGTGATTTCAAGTTTTCAAAGATGTATTTTTTTTAATTTCAACTCAAAACCAACACGCATAACTTACCAAAAATGTGTGAAATGGAAGTTCCAATTCAAATATGTGCTATCTAATCTGAGCGTGTCCTGTTCTGACATCTTGATCGAGAACTGTCACTAAGTTTTATGGCGGTTTAATAATCAGGCACTAAGTGCTATTGTAGAACATGCAAAAGAAAGCTTGGAGCAAACTTCTAAGTTTGTGTTTTATTATAGTTTAAAAAGAGCATTCATAACTCTTTCAAAATAACTAAAACAGTATGTCTAATAAAAGTTTTATTAGCGTTTTCAAAACCATCTGAAAACATATGGTCGAAAAAAAAAATATAAGCATTCTGCATGACCATAATAAAACCGTCATAAAACGAGCTGCACAAAAAAATGCCATAATTAAACCATAATAAAACTTCCTAATGCTAGTTGGCATAATTTGTGTTACTTGGGTATACAAATCGACACCGCTTAACCGATCAGCCTAAAATTTGGTACAGTTATGTGTTTGAACCATGGTAAGGTTTTAGTAATAGTTCTGAGACCCTCCCACCTAAGAAAAGGGACCCTCCCATACAACTTTCGGATTTATTCACAGAAACCAAAAGTCATGGCACCCATTTTTTCAACCGACTTTTTTCCCTTGGCGGGTTGTTTTCACGACACCATGGGCCGGGCATTGGAAACGACCGTCCAGAGTTCACATGTCTGGAAAGCAAATCAAAGCTTGCTGAGCATTAAAGATTTCAAAGGGAAAATTTTGGCGGGTGTTTTTTGTACATTCTACTGCTGAAGGCACGTGGTACTGGTACGAGATTTTTGGATGTAATAATGAGCTTACATATTGGATTGAAACATACAACTAGCCTGTTAAGTATTTATTGACTAGATTTGCAGTGGTTTTTAATGTGCTGGGGGGCTTCGAGAGTCTACAAGAATATACAATGAATACAATGAACTAAATAGTGAACAGTGAATTGACTTCTACAGCTGAATAACTATTTGGACTGAGTGCTGAAAAACTATTGAACATATTTTCATAAATTTCAGGTTTTGAGAATGAACTATTTTTATATTTTTAGAATCCCTCATAGAGAAAGAAATAATAATAAGATGCATAGTTCAAAGTTGAAAGCTTCAATTTCAACGCTTTGATAGCCGTCGGGAAATTTAAACGGGGGATTAGGAAATTGATAGGATAATTGAATCTGAGATTTTTAGTTTTATACATTCAAAATTCATTGGTCAATTTTTAATTCCAGAGTTAAATTCCGTTATTTTAAACAAATGACATCTTTAAATTTCAACATTGATCACTCTTCACAATAATTAACCCTTCATTTCATGATTTTTTATTTTTTCATGAAAAAATTCTCAAAAGTGCGCAATGATGAGTACATGAAGGGAAAAATAATGAAAAAATATTATTTTCACATATTTCGAGTATTTAGCCAAAATATTAATTGTTGCAAATTTGCAACAACATGAAATGGTTATACCTTTTTGTTCCTCACACAAGACAGCTAGATATAAATGTTTGCTCTAAGTTTATCTTGCACTAACCATAGTTTTAGCTCAAAAACTTCGTAAACCTAGTGTTTGGACACCATTGGGGCTGGGGGTAGTATCTATGTATGTTGGCTATATACCATGGGAGCACGGATTCACCGCAGTTTCTGCCTAAGTATGTGCTAACATGCATTATTTAGGTTAATTAGTTCGACAAATTTCCAATGCAGCTTACACTATATCCGAACCTCATGGCTTCGTTTGATCTGTTATCGAGTAAATGTATTGCTTGTGTTGATGAAAGTATACTTTGGAAGAACAAGTCAATGAGGTGGGCTTGTTTACTATCCCGAACAGACTTTTATAGCAAAATTATAGCAAATTTTGCTATCACGCCTTGAGACCCAAACTTGCTCTCATTTTGCTTGACATAAGGTGGTACACAGCAAAAATGAGAGCACAAATTTTCATACTTGGTTAGCAAAGTGATACCTAATTTTGCTAAAATTGAGACCCTAACTACACCTCATTTTCTGAGAGCTCGGAAAGCATAATGATGCCAATATAAAGCATCACAAAAACTCCTATGAAAGCAAAATTTGGCATCAATATACTCTCAATTTTTATTTAAAAAAACTAGGTATCATTTGGGCCTCAAAAATAATAAAATTTTTCTTCACATTGTTAAGCATAAACGAGCATGTCTCCTCTCATTTTCGCTCTGTACCACCTTAGCAATGAGCAAATTTGACTTTCAATGAGTGATAGCTAAATTTGTATAATTTTTCCGTAACAGAATGCTCGAGGGATTTTAAACGCCTTTGCTTAGACAACCTAAAGGATAGTAATGGGTTACATAATTCTCTTACATCGAGCGTCAAGGGCCGTTCAAATATTACGTAACATAAATTTTCGGTCATTTTCGATTTTATTATTCTGTTCGACATCGCATCGCAAAATATACATTCAGGCGTTTAAAACATGTCCGTATAACACTTTTCCAGCGAAGGAATATTGCTTTCACTTATCGTTGGACCCTTCCAAATACATAAAAATATACATTTAATCGAAATCTGAATATAATGTAAGTTAGCCCTTAATTCTGAACATTTGAATCGCAATTCTTGAGATATATCTCAAATTCATCTAAACAAATTTTGAGTTCCTTCTCAGCCTTTGGCAAGATCGGTCGCGTTTTTTCGTATTCGATTCTCTCCTAAAAGGCTAACGACCCTCAAATTTGGATGTGTGCTGAAGTTTAGCGCGATTTAGTCATGAGTCCGTCTCCCGGAGACCATCCGGATCGGACATTACCCGAATGGTTGGACCCGCAGAACCTGCACGGACGCCTCTACTACCTATTTCTAACAGCAAAGCAAGGACACAAACTACCGAACCCATTTGTCGTGGGTAAATCAATCGAAAAGCAGTCAGGAAAAGTTGAAGGCGCTTTTTTTGATCATGTTCGGAAATGGTACGTGATTAAACTACGGAACAAAGACCAAGCCAGACATTTGGCTCAGCTGAATCAACTGCTGGACGGAACACCTATAGAAATAGGAAGACACCCAAATCTGAACCAACGCAAGTTTGTGGTAAGATGTCAAGAAGCTAGTGACATGACTGAAAAAGAATTGCTTGTTGAACTAGCATCCCAAAAAATCACGGAGGTAAGACGCATAACAAAAAAAATAGCAACAGGCATAAGCGGAACACCAACTCTGGTGTTAACAATAAACAGTACCGTTATCCCAGAGTATGTGAACTTTGGACTCTTGCGAGTCCGTACACGAGTGTATATTCCTCAACCCTTACTGTGTGGACTTTGTTTCACATACGGCCATCCAAAAAAACGTTGCCCAAATGAACGCAGATGTCGAATTTGCAGCAGCCCGAAACATGACAGCAGCGAATGTCCCGGTACGAAATTCTGTCACACATGCAAAGCCTCCGATCACTCGCCATCCGAACGAACTTGCCCCAAATGGATAGAGGAATCTGCTGCTCTTCGCATAAGTGTTGAGCAAAATATTCCCGTCACTGTAGCCCGTCAGCAAATGAAAACCATCAGCAACCCACAGAGTTACGCTAGAATCACCCGATCTGGAAACGTTCAACAAACAATACATCAATCTCCACAAACTAACCACCAGCAGCAAACACAAGAAAGAACAACACATCAACAGCAACAAAAACGAGATCACCTTACTTCAGCATCTGGACAACCAGCCATCCATCTGACCGTCGCTTCTCCACCCCGGAAAAAGACATCCCCTCAACGTCTCCCTTCAGACTCCTCAAGTGGAGCAGGAGTTGGAAATAGTTCGTCTGAGAAACCCTCCTCTGCCGCTCATCGGCAAAGTGAAACCACTCAAAACCCCAACCTTCCCAAACCCTCTCCTTCATCCTCAAACCCTTTCCAACCCCCTAGCAATAAGACAATTGTGAAAAAGACCCTCGGCTCATAGAAACTTGTAAAAGTTAATTGGCCTAATAAATATTAAGTAAATAAAAAAAAAAAAAAAAATCTAAACAAATTTGGAGACTTACAGTTCTTGGTAGCAACCGAAATAGTATGGTGTGGACTAAACTTTACTATTTCGGGATTTTCGATTCAACCTAAAAGTTATTCGAACATAAACTATTCAATTTCCGTTTAATTCATCGGGGAGTATATTTTTTTTCTTTTATCTGGGATTTCAAATCGGAGAGTTTATATTTCACACGGACATAGATGAACCGGGATGAATAGTTGACATATTGTCTTAAAAATAAATGTACTTTAAAAAATAACTGTTTAGAATATTCAAACATGGGTAAAACAGTTATATGAATTTCATGTTCGTTAGTTTCTCAATAATTCATTTCTATATTACTTGATGTATTCGTAGCTTAAAAGCGTTTTTATAACATTTTTATATGTTGTATTCAGATAGGCATTTTAAAAGCGCACATTTAAGCGTAATACATGTGATTACTAGTGATGAGGCATGGACATGAGTTTTGGCAATGGCAATACATGCATTATTGTAATCTCCTTAAGTTTTGCTAATTGAATACACATCAAAAGAGCCGAATGAATTTAAAATTTAAAGTCTCTATAAAAATAAACAAAACAAAATATACATCCCTTGAAAATTATTTTAGATAGAACAATTCAAATTTGTTAACGTTTTTCAAAGCTTCTACTGAGAGATACAACTTCTACTGCTTCTACTGAGAGATAGAACACCGTGCTCACCTTTTCACTTCGAGTCATGATCCAATTATCAAATTCGTCTATTAACGATATTCTAATTACTGAGTAGTTCAAGCCAAATAACACAAAAATACATTATATCAAAATAGTAGACTCAAATAGTATAGCTCTGTCTAAACTTATCATCAATAGAAAAAGAACTACAGTGTTATTAAATTATCTATTCAATTTTAGAGAAAACACTAATACTGAATAAATAATTTAATAACATCTCACGGTAATTGGCAAATATAAATTCTGATGGGTACGTTGTGTTGATGAACCATTACATACAAAAAAATTCACGTGGATCATTCTACTAACGAGTCATTTCTCAACTATTTCTTCTTTATTCATCTTGTTGGTCCAGCCGAAGATAAGAATCGTTCAACTTTGGTTTACGCGAGAAGTTCCAGGTTGTATTCTAAAGTTTTCATACATTTTTATAACATGGATCAAATTTGATGAGCTTGTGCCTGATATGTACAAATTTATTACCAATACATCGCTGAAAATGTATAAATCATTAAATACACAATCATATCTACATGAAACAAAACCAGCACTTACCCAGAACTTTTTGGAATGCAGTTCAACACTTTGGTCGTCATTTGATGGGTCAATCAGCATGGATCAAACGTAATATTTCGAAAGGCTGGGGGTGCAGGGTTCGTTCTGATTGTTGATAGATGACTACTGATGAAATTTCATAGTTTCGTATTGGTATTTTGGAAACTGCAACTTGATATGAAATAAATGTCCTTAAATTCATAAGCAACCGGAGGATATTTTCGACGAATGTCTCGTTGAACATCATAGAATTTGTATGCCATTGACTCTGTAATAAGCAAAATGAATAATGGAAGACAGAGAATTTAAAATTGTTTTAAATTTACTGACCGCACTGCAACGAACTGATACAGAAGCTGTTTTTGGCTGATGATTTTACTTTACACTAACTGGTTGTTTCTTCTGGCACGTCTTACGTACGGTTCAGGTGTAGTTTGGGAAACACGATTCAAGTAATAGTTTGGTCTGATGCAGGTGTTATACTGTCCGAATAACTACCGATTGTTGTCAACACTGATCAATGAGGTAACTAATTCGGTCGGAACACGGCATGCAGGGCGTTGATAATCGTTATGTTTTCCGGCTACAGCAAACTGTATAATATAAAAAAAGCATATTGATCGATTTTATCCTTTGAATTTCCAAGACTACTTACAATCAGTTCCCAGTATAAGCAGGTAGTAGGCAGTAGATACATTTTGTTGACACAACTTCATCACGAACGAGTATTCCGAATTTGCAAACCATTAAACCGATACCGATTTTATTTCCACCCACATGAACAAAACAGTGCAAATATTTTTTATGTTGACACTTGTTTTTGTTTGGATTTTGGATCAGTAACTTTAAATATATGTCTAGCAGTTTGATTGATTATTTGATATGGAAAAATGAAAATGTTTAGCTCTAAATTTTAAGTTTGTGATTTTTATAAAAGTTTTAAGCCACAGTATGTGCTTGAACACGTTCTGCGTTATTCTGATAAGTGGAACGTGTCTTATAGACGTTATTGCCGAGTAAAAAGTTATTTTTATAGCCGCTCTGTAAATTGACGAACAGTGATGGCGATATGAGGCTTTGTTCCTCAGGCCAATAAATTCAAAACACAACAACAACAACAACAACAATTGACGAACACCTATATGCATCATCATCAGGTGAAGGAAATATATTACATTTAATAATTTAAGCTTAGCTTAGCTATTGCATGAAAAATTACATTCATTAGTATAAGAAACATTTTTATTGGCTATCAAACTATGAGCAACTACACATAAAAGATTCGAAAATAAAACTAACTTATGATTAACTTAGAAGTGGTTCTTCGTTTTACCAAATAATGCGATCGTTTATGCATTTGGATAGGTGTTGTCGTTTTTCGAAACTTTCGTATTAGATAAAAATAAAAACCATGGACATTTTAAATTTGATTTTTGATGTTGTTATTCATTCTTTCACTGTCAAAATAAATTGAACTAATCTAAATAGCTTCTCTTAATAAACAATTATTATTATTATTATTATTATATTGATTGCGGTATTTGAGTGATTTTTCAAATCAGCACATAAGCTGTCAATGTACGAAACTTTTTGGTAGGAATAAATACGATTGCAAAAAAAAGGAAATCCTACTACCGAGGCAAAATTGTTGTTTTATATAATTTTTTTTTTCCTGAAATCATGTTTCGTTAGTATACATCATTGAAATTTTCAATAATTTGCTTCAAGTTTTTATTTTTATTAAATTTTTCGATTCTTTTAAGGTTGAGAAATTCAATGCTACTCGGATGTTGGTGAACTTTCGGTTTTTTTAAATACAGTGTGCATTTTTTTTTTTTTTTTTTTTTTTTGTTTATGGGTTTATGAGCGCCTGGCTGACCCGGAAAGGAAAAACAGAACGGGGGACAGAAGAGGAAAATTTTAAATGAGAGTAGTATAGCTTAGAAAAGGATAGCGGCAACAGAGCCCGAGGGTTCTGAAGCACCAGTTTAGGGGAAGCGTTAAGATAGTGCTCGACGGACTAGGACGGTTAGTGGGCCCCATATGAACTTCGAGTTAACCCAACCTTCAATTCAACCGAGCAATAGCAGTATGGTATCAAATCATATGATATCATATGCTAACGCCTCGATATCATTGTCAGAAGGGTTCACTATCTTACCGTAGTTGAAATTTCCCTACCTGTCATCTACCTTACTCGTTTCCATAAATTTGGATTCTTCCTAGTTTGATTTAGAAATAATTATAGATTTGCTAAGTGAAAAATATATTCAAGTGATTGATTCTACGCGACTACACGGTTATTCGATAACTCAATTAGGATATCATAAAAACAGAATCTAGAAAAGGTGTCTCTTAAACTCATCAACCATGAACTATAAGCTTAAATAGCAACAGCTTTATTAATATCGTCAACTTATCAACGGAACAGGAAAATAACAGTGTTGTTCTTTAAAACCTTATCACTAATTGTGGTCAACTTCTCAAACAAACTTTAATACTCAATCTACACGATAGGGGTTCAATTCAAATAAACCATGTGCCTGTTTTTAAATGCCCGAAATAAATTATCTGAACTATCTACTCATTCTTGCTTATCGAAATCATATTTTCTATTTTAAACTTTGATTTATGAATTTCAATCCTAACCGAAAAATGTATAGATCTACCAAAAGTAAATAAATAAATAAAAACAAACGTCGAAAGTGTATTACAAACTGAAATATCATATTTGTCAAAACAGCATTCCCATCCAATGAGCCCCTAGTTCTTGTAAAATGCTTGATTTAAGAATAAGCCAACGAAATTCATAAACCGCAAATGCACACTTTCTAGAGCATTGGGGAGGCGAATACCATTTCCGATACCTAACCTAGCAATACTTGAAACATCCTAATTCTATGAAACTAAACTAGCTAACTACCTTACCAAACAGATTATGCCCTATTGAAAAGTATCACTTTATGTCGGCAAAATGTGATATTTTCACTACAAAATTTTCCCATTGTTCAACGGAAGGGAGGGCAAGTGTTTCAACTCCCATTCATCTTATCAGCATGGATCATGAAAAATTGGAGCACCATTGAACCTACCGCTAATTTGATTTAAATAAAGGTGTCCAGCACGCCTTCTAATTTGAGTCATATTATGATCCATGCTTGACAAGATGTGTGCAACGACCCTCTCAGGACAATGATAGTAAACCATCATTATCACAAGCATGCACACCGCCGCCGTGACCCATGGGAACCCAGGGTACGGGGTTTTTTTAAATACAGTGTGCATTGAGCTCAAATGTTGAGAAACGTTGTTGGTTGAACTTAAAGCATAATACATAATCCCGTCATGTACTTTGTTAATGTTTAGTGCGGAGATCTGATGTCGAGACATTTAAATTTTTAATAATGGACATTTGAATCCAAAAACTGAAGAAATATTCCGTAATTACCACAATGTTCAAATTAATATTTGAGTTACCGATGTTTTTCTCGATATATAAACATCAAGAAGAATTGTAATCTTAAAAAAATATGTACAGTTCAATGATGCTTTGTTTTGCTATCAATTTATATTTTTTGCAGAAATAAATGATTAGGTAATTTCTTTACCAGAATATGCTTAAATATAAACTACAGATTTGAATTTTAACAAAATTAAGCAAATCGATGCCTAATTTTGCTATTGTGTAAGTTATACAGCAAATGATGCTAAACTTTGGTCTCGGATTTATGTGTTATAATAAAAAAAATGACACCTCTTTTATGCCTTGTTTTGCTATCATTTAGAAATCTATACCAAATTTTGCTGACTGTTTGCTGTAGATACCTAAATTTGGCCTCATCTTGCTGTCAAACGAACACATATGAAAGCTTAGTTATGCCTAATTTTGCTTTCGTACAAAATTGACCAGCAAAAGATGCTATCAGTTTGCTGTTGACACCTTATTCTGGTATCGGTTTACTATCAATTTAGGCATCAAAGTCTGCTCGGGATATGAATTCCGAAATCCGTGTATATTTACCTGGCCTGGAAAACTGATTGAACATTCTTATATATGAAAATTTCAAGGAGGCACATCTTACCTGTTGGCCATGTGATTCAGACCCAAAATTTTTCCGCCGATACCCGTAAACGAACCCATTACGCCTAGCATACCAAAACCAGACTCACGCCAGCGTATTCTCTAGCGGCTAGACCTCCCAGGCACAGAGTTATTCTGGGAGCTGGGGTGGTTGATATGGCGATAATATTCATTACGTTTGCTTGAAGGTGCTATATGGAAAGCAGGAACGTCTTTCCAATACACCTTTTTTGGAAAAATAGCCTTGTCAAAATCAATATTTTGACAATAACATTCAAGCTTTGGAATGATATTCAGTTCTTTTTCAGTAACTTATTTTTTGTGAAAAGTTTTATGGTAATCTTCGTGCTCATAGTGCTCATAGCGCACAATTTGCGTTTTTTATTCAAACACCTACAATGAAAACAAAACAAAAATTTTATTATTCCTTAATAAAGAAAACCGATGGATAAAATACATTAAAAATGGTTTTACCCGTATAACATTTTTTGAATATGGTACGCGTTTGGAAGAGTAAACAGAATTATAAGTAGGACTTAAATGAAGCTGCTATTTCTGTTTCACCATGATGATCAAATTCGTTCTGAAAACATTAAAACTGTTATCATAAATACTATACAAACGATAAAAAGTATTTGAAGCACATTATAGGACTAATGTTTCAAATAGGGTATAATATTATTAAGTAGTGAGCAGAAAAAAGATGTTAATTATTATTTTCTAAATATTTGAAAATATTTTTTACGAACAAATAAAATCTTTTCCGGGGATCATAAAATTATATTTAAAATCATTTCTTGTTGCATTTGAAAAATTAAAGACTCAAATTATTAATATAAACACTTTAACTACTCAAAAGTCTCAAATTTGTACTAAATGTGACGCATGGTTGATGATCTAGCCAAAAGAATTTGGTTTTCCATAATATTTTTACAATTGTCAGCCATTTTGTTCAGTTAGAGGCTTATTCATCTGCATTATTTCAGAGCTATCTCGACAACATGATAATATAACATTAAAAATATTAATACTTTCATCAGGAAACATATACACTGTTTAAACGATGAAACATTAGAAAGCACATTTGTAGCCCATAGACCTAACTAAAGGTGCTACCGTTGCATGTTGTTGCAAATTTGCAACAATTAATAAAAGGTCATTATATCAGACAAAAAATCAAAAAAATCTTCGAATTGTATTCAATTGTGTTAATTGCATTACTGAAAATGCGAAAATATTTTTTCCAGAGAAAATTTTTTTTCGCAGTGTGAATTGGACTAGGTCAAAACTCTGAAAAATAAGCCTTTTTAAATATTTCATATTTTTCAGATTCAAGTTGGTCTAGTTCCTATATGTATACTCAGGAACTCTTTTTTTTTTAATTCAACGTTATCTTGAAGTTAGAAATATTATTGCTATGAAGAAAAAAGTTTACTATTTGGTTTTCTGCAAAAGTTACAACAGCTTTAATTAATTGTTGCAAATTTGTTACTTTATGAAACGAAGGGTTAATGGGATGATTGTGTCCAAGAATAGGAACATTGAAATAAAACTCAAAATAAACGTTTTTCATAATTTTATAATGGTAACTTCGGTTAAGATGATTCGTTTTCGATAATTTCAAAAAACTATTAGTGGAACTTTCAACATCTAAAAACAAGTATTCAAAAACCATTGTGAAATTAAAAAAAGTGACAAAATTAAAAACAAGAAAAATGAGTGCCTACATGGTTCAAGAAGATTTGGAAGTTTATTTTGAAATTTCTACATGTTCAACTACGAAACTAATACAACATCTTAAGGAAACATTGAACTTATAATGAGAAATCATCATGCCAGTTTTTTTAATTTGTAATATTTTTAATTTGTATTTCTTTTTTTAATTTGTCATTAGTTTAACGTAAATAGTTAAGCAATTGTGTAATGTTGTTTTAAATATAGTTTTTTTTTCTAATTTGTTATTTTTAAGCTATCAGGTTCTCTTAAAAAAAACATATTTACAACTGAAACCCCTCCTTTAGAATAATACTTTAATCTTCATAAACATTTCCTAGCATTAAATATATTTGTGTTCTCAACATACTTAAATTTTTGCTCGCGTTCAATTGTAAATTTTTTGTTGCCAGACATGTTGAGAACTGGAGTGTCCATTAACAGGGGACTCAGGGGGAGTGTGGCGGGCAAAAAAAAATGTTTTTCTTTCAAATAACACTTGAACCTATACCATAGTACATGGAACCATCTTGAAAATTAAGAAATTTTCATTAGAACGGAGGTAGAAAAAAATCATAAAAAATTTATCATTTGAAAATAAAAAACATAAGAAGAAATGAAACGAATAAAGTGAAAACGATAAAAACAGTGAATGATCTCATATAAAAACTTTGAAAATACAAAAAAAATTCTCAGACTGATGAATATAAAGCTTCCAAAATTCAAATTCAACAATTTATACGACTCATTTTGATTTATATGTTATGTGAACCCGAGCAAGGCCGGGTAAAATCAGCTAGTGCTTTATAATTTTAAATGTTTTCTTTTAATATTATGAGGAATTATGAGTTTCGAACATGGAAAAATATCTAATTTTAGTTTCAAATGCAAAATCCAAGATTTGAATTAGGATTTTTTCATAATGATTAACCGAACTGAAAACAAACTTGCTACAGGTTCCACAGACCAGAACTTCGGGAATGATTCAAACCTTAGCTTATTAGATATTTTTTCGCACTTATCCGGGAAGCGCAATCCGGGATTTTTTTATCTGAAAACCTTGCAAAATCCAAGCATTCGATTTCATTCCAAAATCTGGGCAATATCCAGCCAAATTTGGAAATTCTTCAAAACCAAGAAGAAAAACTCGATTTTTTTTTTCTTTCATCAAAACACATCAGCCAGTATATTTGTATAAAATTTGTTAAAAAATGCAAAATACATAATTGTGATCGGATAATTTGAATTTTTCTTTGATTTTGCAAATAGAGTGAAAATATTCGGGCAAAATTCGGCAATCTGGCGACCTTGGTGAGTCTAATCTGATTGAAAATTCGATATTCGGGACTGAGGACTGTACCCAAATTTCATTAACCAACTTCTATTGTGATTACTTACCTTTTGAAGGTAATTTTAGAGTACATTGTCTTCAAATGTCTAGACTTTGAATTACAAGTGAGAAACTTTTAGAAAAACTGTAGAAGAATTATTGATCAGGGATAAGATTTCGAGATTTTTGCCCTAATTTTGAATTTGCGCTTCCTGCGAAAAATAAGTAAAGGATTTTTTTTAATTATTTTTTTCTTATTCTTAAGTTTAAAACCAAATAAATTTTTAATGGTTTTTAGAAGCAGAAAATCAAATTTTTTTGTAGTCTTTAACAAATTTCTTAAAACTTTCATTTTTCAACTTCCTTTAGTAATTTCAGAAATACTTGTAATGATGTCTTCTAAAATTTCTAAAAATCGAAGAACTTACCATTTTTAGATCATTGTACCTCTGAAATATGAATATTATTGTTCCAATAAATAGAGGATAATAAACAAATCCAAAATCAGTTTTTGTCTTGCATGTAGGTTTGTTGGATCAATCTTATCAATAGTTATCAATATTTGATTTCATTCAAATCTGATAAATTTTTAAACTTATAAAAGCCATATCACTCAATCTAGAGGTGAAAGATTCGAGTTCGGGACGCCAAAATTTTCAAAATCAATCATTTAAACATCGGCATCAAAAATGCTGTTCCCTTCAGTTATTTCCTTCTGAAATGTAAAAAAAAAACATTTTTTTTTCATTTTCATATTTTGTATTAATTTTCAAACTAATTTATTGCATTAGGTAGTCCTTCTATTTAAATTTATTGATTTTTTTGTTTATTTGTTTCTCAATTCTGAAATTTTGTGTTCTGAAAACATTATCTTCTTGGAAGCCTATTACCTTAATTTTTAATAAGAAAAACATTGTTTTTTTTGTCGTTTCCAGGATAAATTATTTCATTTGACGGCACAAAATATTTAAAATTTTTAAACTGTATACCCTGTGTTTGTAAATTTATAAACGTTTCACTTACGTTTAGAATTTTGAATCTTTTTGTTTGAATCGATAATTTTTCTTAATAAACTTTGAAAAGATCGAAAAATGATTCGAAGTAGCAACTTAAAAGCTTAATTTTATTTCGCAATGTTAACTAAATTAGTATGCTTTCAATATTTCCCACAAAACTTGGAAATCCTTTTTTAAAGTTTATTAGATTTATTCTAGAAATCAAATTCAGTCAATTTAAGCTATCAACAAGAAATTGAAAAGGTGTTTTTCAAATACACAATTTTAATATGAGGAATTGAAATTTTTAAGCCTCTTATTTTGATAACTGGACCAATTTCCATATGATTTTATCTCTAACTTTAATCACTCATGAAGTAAAATTAATTTTGTTTTATCAAATAAAAACATAAATTATCTTTGGTTTAAAGTGGATATTTTTTCTTCGAGAATTCGCGTTTAAAATTTTAACAATTATTTTAAATTTTGCTGTACAGTTTTTAAACATAGTTAATTTCTTACCTGATATGAAATTTATTTAAGAATTCGGATTTCATTACTTTTTTAATCTGGTGTTCTATTTGATGTAAATATTCCATTTCTGTTCACTGATTCTTATGTCCGAAGTTTTCATTTAATATGAATTTATCACCCGAAAAAATTAAATCAAAATTTTCAAACTATATACACTGCCTGAAAGTTATTCTCAAGCTAATTTCTAATTCAGGATAAGGGGCAAAATTTTGAATAATTTATTAATGACCTACCGCCAAAAAAAATCATTGATTTGAAACTTTGATTCTGATCAATTTTGATTCGTGGCAGTAAAATTTTTTTTTAAACCAACACACAGCTCCTAAGTAGCTACAAAAGAATCTTAGAAATCAATTTTCTTGTTTTCTATACGATTTTGCTATTGGTATTATTTCTAGCTAAATTTGAATTTCGAAATTTGGATTTTGGGTCTAAATTTTCCCACTGTTCATTGATGAAAATTTATCTGAATTTCAAGGATTCTTTCAAAAAATATTGAAAAATCATCAACTTCATTCCCTGAAAACACTCACCGTACTTCCTTGAGAAGATACGGGTATCATTGAATACATTATCTAGACGCTGCTATTCCATCACCTTTGTTTGGGTGCCGTCTCATTGCTCAATAGTGGGCAATGAGAAGGCCGACTCGTTAGCAAAGGTGGGTGCAGTTGAAGGTGAAATTTATCAGCGTCAAATCGCTTTCAGCGAATTTTACTTTTTGGTCCGTAGAAACGCTTTCGTCAACTGGCAGCGCAAATGGAACGAGGACGAGTTGGGTCGGTGGCTTCACTCGATTATCCCAAAGGTGAGCCTTAAACCATGGTTCAATAGATTGGACCTGAGTCGTGACTTTATTAAAACATTTTCCCGTCTCATGTCCAATCATTATTCCTTAGACGCGATACTCTATCGTGTGAATCTCGCTAGCAGCAATTTGTGTCGTTGTGGTCAGGGTTACCATGACATCGAGCATATTGTTTGGTCGTGTGAGGACCATCTTACCGCCAGAGCATATTTAATTGACTCCCTTCGGGCCCGAGGTAAACCACCTTACGTTCCAGTGAGGGATGTGTTGGCTATGGTAGACCTAGACTATATGTTCGAAATATACTTTTATCTTAAATCTATCGATCTACGCGTTTAACTATCCCTTTCCTCTTTCTCCTTTTCTTTTTTGTCTATCATAGTTTTGAATAATGAAGGACGAACTCACTATCTTGAATCCATAAAACGAATATATGGACAACAATACGAAAATCCCTGTTAATTAAACTTAAGCAACTGTTGTTCAAAAAATAATGGTCCCTCGGCTCCGTAAAACTAAGTGGTTTGAGCCGTTTCAAATAAACGATTTGTAAAAAAAAAAATAACTGACATTATCACAAAATGTTCTATCGACAGTTAATTAAAAAAGTATAATGCGCTAAGTGTATAGAAAAGGCTTTTGCGTTCCCTACAGTCATAAACTCAACAATATGTTTACGTCTTAAGCAAAACTTAAGGAGTGCAAATTGAAATTCTCGAAGAAATTTCGCGTAACGAAACTAATTCACTATAAAAAATGCTTTCCTGAGTATCACCAAGCATACTTATCGTCGACTGACTTGTTGATAACAATATAAGGTTAATATCCATTCAAACTTAAGCTTACAAGATTGCTCGGATTTATCCGGACATGCCTGGATATTTAGAACAAAATTTAAGAACTCCGAACCGGTGTGGTAGTCCAGATTTTGATGAAAAATGTCCGGGTTTTACCCGAGTTTTCACTTTATTTGCAAAACTGTACAAAAAACTCAAATTGAGAAAATACAATTTTTAACTTAATCATAGCAATCGAAAGATTCCCTAATTCAACCGCGGTATTAAAGGGAATCTTTCGATTGCTTTGATTCAGTAGGATTATTCAACCAAGTAAGCTTTTTATAAAGAAAATATTATGAAAAAAATTCAACAGCGATTTGTTTTGTTTGAAAACGTATAAGACCTTTGTGATGAATCTCTTTTGATATCGGTGATCGGCAGACATTCTTTTTCGGTTTCTACTTTGATCATATTGATATTTCTTAAAGGAACTTTCAAGAAGATTGATACGATACATGATATGTTACGATTTAGGTTTTTTTTTCATAATCGTGGCATCCGGTGACTCTAAATTTGTGGTGACCCCAATTTGAAGACTAAAAATCAATAACTTTCTTTTAAATAAAAATATTTCGGAAAATTCCAAGGAAAATCTTTTAATGTTGCTAGTTTTTTTTTTCTTAAAAAAAACTTGCAGAATTCGAGGCGGTATAACTCATTTCTCGCAGCTCCTACCGCTTTGTCGTCTTGGGAAAAGTTGTAGCCAGAGAATTTTCCGGTAAGCTTCATATATTGGAAATTTATTTGAATCGGGATTGGAACAAGACATTCAAAACCCGAAAAAGTTATATTCTTTGAACAAACTGCAAGAATTCAGCAAGAATTTTGATTGAAAAGGAAGCTTTTTAGGCAACAGAGTTTGTAAAATTCGAAAAAAAGTTGCAATTTGACACACTCTTTTACATATTTTTTTTTTCAAAGGCATTGAAAATATTCCAGCATTTATCCAGAGGGATCTTAGTGCTGACAAAGACTTCTTCGACTCCAAAACAAATACTGTTTCTAGTAAGTATGTTTTTCCAAAGAAGTAAACACCAATGTGTGAAAACATGAAACAGTGAAATGAAGTTTCAATTTGAAAAACAGATGATGTTTGATGCACAAGCATTCGTTTTTTATGCTTTAGGGGAGATGAGGGCATAACGAGCACCCGAGGCATAATGAGAAGTCCATTTTTCTACATAAGTACGTATTTTCTTAAACAAATTTTCATGAGGACTTGTTTCGTACTACCTATAGTATTAATTTTTCACCAAAAAAGAAATATCCTTTTCATATTTACAGAAATATTAAATAATAACCAGCTAGGTTCTCAAGTGACGAAAATATTATAATTTTTGAGCACCACCAAATAAGCTTTTATGACCTTTAAATCATCTTGATCTGAAATGTATGCACTGCAACATGATCTACACATTGTTTCTAAATTTTCAGCATCATAAAATTTTTGATTTTTCACTTTAATCAATTGTAAAACGCGTTTTTACTTTAATTTGTTCACTAGAGGCGAACAGAGCACTTTCAATAAAGGCATATTGAGCATTTTCTGCCGGAGAATCAGCGAATTCAACTCGATGAAGTCAACTGAATAATAGAGCTACAGCTTAACTTGTATCGTCTGACGATTTGGCCTATTGGTTAGATGTCGGAGAGGTAATCAGTAGACTCGAGTTCGATTTCTGTCCGAGGGGATTTTTTTTTTGCACATACCATTCATGATTGATTTTTTTTATTATTACATTATACGGCTAATAGCATCAAAGCATCATCCGTCAAACAAAACACCAGAAACATAATGTATGAACATGTGTTAATTCTTTGAATTCTACAAACAGACCTAGATTATTTTGTTTTTGCTTTGTTTGATGAATCTACGCCTCACCGTTTAGTGCAATCATGATCATAAATGATAAATGAAGAAAAAAAATCCCCTCCACCAGGAATCGAACTCGAGCCTACTGATTATCTCTCCGACATCTAACCAATAGGCCAAATCGTCAGACGATACAAGTTGAGCTGTAGCTCTATTAGTCAATTGACTTCATCGAGTCGAATTCGCTGCTAGATTCCCCGGCAGAAAATGCTCATTATGCCTTCATTAATGGTGCTCATACTGCCTCGGGAGGTTTCTCATTATGCCTCTACAGTGACTGGTTTTCAGCTTTCGGCAAAATTTTTTAAAATGCATTTTTAAACGTTTTTATCTACTTTTTCAAGTTTCATCCAATTAGACAATAGACTATTTGAGTGTCGGAACACGAAACAATGATGTAATTCACATATTACAGCTGTTATCTATGGTTAAATAAGCATTTTCCTTAAGGTGCCCATTATGCCCTCATCTCCCCTACTCTGATTTTTATTAAAATTTTGTCGCTTAGCGCACTCTAGGTCCAAGAGCCTTATTTTCAGTTCATAGCAAAAATTATAGCACAAAACACCTCTCAGTTTATTAAGGTTGGAATTTTTCAACGGAAGATTTAATTTAAATAATATTTTCAATTCCTTTTGCTATTGTCGTTTTGAAAAAGTTTGAACTTACATTTTATCTTTGGTTGATTAGAAGTATTTTCAAGGCCTTACTAAGTTTTGGTTAAAAACAAACTTCTTGAGCACCCTATGAATCGAAAAAAGTAATAAAATGCCAAGCGAAATGTTTTTCGTTAAACCTAAAATTTTAATCTCCTTATCAAATTTTGATGAACAACTAAAATGAGTCAAGAGTAACAACCCAGATTCAGAACTTAGTAGAAAAACCTCGAAATCTCATCTAGGGTCCTAATTATACAACAGTATTCCTTAATAATTCTCTCTTGTTTATAGTAACTTAGTCCCGAACATTGAATTCCAAAAGTTAGACCTCAAAAAGTCTAACAGACTCCAAAAAAGTTAGACTTGCCAGATTGCCCAGATTTTGCCCGGATCTTTTCACTTTACTTGCAAAATTAAACAAAAATTTAAACTGAGTTCTTAGAATTTTATATCTTACGTACAACAACTGTTTTTAGACAAATTTTGTCAAAATAACCAAGAACGAATTTTTGGAAGCCTAAAATATGATTCTTAATCGAACTATTTGTATCAATAAAAAAATCAATTTTTCGAGTGTTTTTCTTTTTGATTTTAATTAAATTATTCCAAAATTTGCCTGGATGATAGCTGGATTCTGGAGGAAAATTTCTAAACAATATGCCAGGTTTATGCAAGATTTAAACATAAAATAGCCCGGATTTGCCCGGCCCAGATACTTGCGAAAATTTTCTAGTAAGTACCCAGTTTGTTGTTCTTGATTTTCAGTTTGAATCATCATTGGAATGGAATCCTGATTTTATTTCAAACTAAAATTTTGCTTTTCTAACTGAAATAAGGTGGATTTTTCATATTCAAAACTCATTTTGGAATATGAAAAAAAAAATTAAAAATTCAAAACATTTTTAAGATTTGGACTAGAAATTTTCATCCCCGATTCATATGCAAAATTGAAACATAAGAAAGTTTAATCAATCTAGAATTGAAAAAACTGAAACTATTACATCACTCAAAATTTTCGTTCAAATTTACAAGTAAGATTACGATTAAATAACTGAAAAAAGGTATTGAAACCCATAAATTTAGAATTAAGTAAGAGATTTCTGGTTGTAGGTTCTGATCAAAATTCGCTTCTTTGGTTTAAATTCATAGAAATTCTTATCTGAAATTTAAAATCAGATTTTGAATTTAGACACGAAATGCAGAAATCAGACTCGAAATTAAAATTTTAAATTCGTATTCATATTCAGCTCGAATTTAAGTTTTATAATAATCAAGATTAAAATATCAAAATGAGAATTACATTTAAGATTCAAATTAAAGGAGATCGCAGTTCCATAACTTTGTTTCTTGATTCGAAATTAAGTTTTTTTTAATGCAATCAAAGTTAATCTAGAAACACAAACCTGGTGAAAATCAAAACTAAACAAAAATATTTGGATTTAAAAAAAAAATTTTTTTGAAAAAAGTGGTTAATTTATGAAATATAAAATTATTATCAATAATTTTTGGTTGATAAAAGAACTTATATTCAGCTGGAAATTTTATTTAACATTTAACATTATTTATATTGCAGATTCTAAATAAAAGGTTCAATCCTAAATTTTATTCGAGTTTACAAGAATAGGAAATTATTCTTGTTTGAACCTTATTCTCTACTCTATTTTCTTAATTTTTGATACATTTTCACCAATGCTTAAAATGAACGTTAAAAAGAACAAGCTTGCTTATAAAAGTAAATACAAACAGATTTCCTTTAAAATGAAACCTCCAAAAAACCCTTATTTATTTGTTTTATTTTTTGTTTCGACAAAAGTCCTTTAAACATCTTTGTGTCATTCGCAACTTTTATCAACGATGCATTTGGTGGACAGTCAAAAAAAAACTTTTCCGGTACAACTGTTTTAGATTTTGAATCTTGGGCTCAAACGCACGGACATTAGCTCAGAAGGCAACTGACATGCCAACTAAGCTATACCACTAATTTTAAAGCTTCATGAAAAAAATTGACATCACCTAGGAATTTTTTTTTTCCGAAAATTATGATTTGAAATGAATAACTGTATCTTCAGCTATACCATGCAACTTACACAAGCGGATTATAATATGATGGTAATACTAAACGATTTTTTGAACAAAATGTCTCATTTTAAATACTAGTCTCCATACAAATTTTGATTTTTTTCACTACAGCCCAGATCAAATATAAGAGCCTCAAAAATTCAAAGTTGTTTTTGGGGAATAAGAAACCTAGCTTTAATTAGCTCAAAAACGATTTTTTGTGCTTTATTTTAAATTGAAATTTTTTCATGTTCCTTTGTGAATTCAAGTAAAAATGTTAAACTATCTTAGTTTATTCCGACATACATACGTCATTTTCATTCATTCTCAATTTAACGAAAACCCAATCAAGAGTAAACTTAAACGTTCGTTCATAGGCATTTACTCACAGTTCTTTCCGGTGATGCACGTAACTGGAGTACTCGGTACTTTCCGTCAGCTCGTAGCAGCTGTCCATCGTTGTCGTCAGCAGGTGGTGCCTCCGATGGATGATTCCCCGGAGCACAATCAGATTCGTTACGAGGCTAACCGTCAGGGCACCGAACACCGTACACAGGGTCACGGTTTTCTCTAAAAGAGAAAAATTAGAGCTAGCTTCGAAAAAATATTTTTTCAATAGTAGGTAACACTAACCGTTAAAATAAAGTGTGAACAGTGTGGAAGTCAACCATATCAATGAACATCCGAATGCCACGAAGGTAATGTTCCGTACATCAACTCGTTGATATTTTCCCTGA